>NC_045774.1:59478391-59610891 GCF_008692025.1 Phocoena sinus | reverse complement strand
TGGTGGTGCAGTGGTTGAGAGTCCACCTGCCAATGCAGGGGACACGGGTTCGTGCCCCGGTCTGGGAAGATCCCACATGCCGCGGAGCGGCTGGGCTCGTGAGCCATGGCCACTGAGCCTGCGCGTTCAGAGCCTGTGCTCCATAACGGGAGAGGCCACAATAGTGAGAGGCCCACATACAGAAAAAAAACCAAAAAATGGTCCACATTAAAGAGTCTTAAAAAAAATTAATTTTAACTTTCATTACAATTTAAAAAGCTAAAACCATCAAAGAAAGGTTTCCTCTTAATTAAAATAGTATAGGTACTTCTAAATATTTTCAGTATGTCATTCTACTTTGAGTATTATTCAAAGTTGGTCTTGCCTCTAGAGTATGGTTAGATGCTTACGTTGTACTCATTAACCTGCCTGTTGGATGGTGTCATTGCACGGGGAACAGAAGTGATGTGAGTCCCTGAAAACTATGCTTATAAGTCTGGCTTTTCTCATGTCTAAACCTGGAACAGCAATAGAGCAAACCAATAAAAATGAGAATGCAAGAATGCCTTCAGTATCAGAAACGTTAAAGGGCACACAGTACAGCACTGGGCACAGTGTCTGGCATAAAATTGGTGATCAATTCATGTTTGTAGAGAGTATGAACAAGTAGACAAAGGACCCACATTGCTTGTATGTTATGTCCCGTATAGACTCATCGTCCTTATAAATTAGCTTTATGACTTTGAGCAAGGCCTTTAACCTTCAACTTTTAATTTGCTCATCCATAAAATTGGTGTGAGGAAGGAGGATGCCTTCTAGCTCTAAGTGTTTCAGTTTAGAGAGATTCTTGCTTAACTCTTTCTGTTCACATCAACAAATATTTTATAGGAAAGAAACACACATATATTGCTTAACAAATTTGAGAATAACCTGCACTCTCTAAGTTTAGTTAGTTTACAATGTTTCATATCATTGGTCTTCCTTCCTCTCTGGATTATTTCCCCATGGAGATTGTGCTCCATAATGAAACAGAACCACAAAAGCCAGCTGCTTCAAGCTCTGTTCTTGGGGGAACCCAGTCTAAGGCACATTACCACATGATTCATTTATCTGCAGATTTAGCAACAAAACAGAACCACTTTTTGTCAGTCTTGTCTATTATATATTATATGTGTTCAGCAGAGTTTTTTTTAAATTAAATATAATTATCAGCTTTACTCAAAAATCCAGTTCTACAAGATGTATTGTGTACTGTATATCCAAGACTTTATATTAAAAGCTGGGAATACAAAACAGATAAGGACACAATTAAATATACTCCTTAGCATTAAGAATCATGTTTTAAATTGTTCTGAAGACTCTAGTGGCAGGACAGGAATAAAGACACAGACATAGAGAATGGACTTGAGGACAAAAACTACATGAGCCATGGACCTTCCTTTCATACAAGAGCAAAAGCCATCTACTGCTGGGGATGTGACACTTCTCTGACACAAAAAGAAAGTCATCTGATTTGGGAGAAATAACTAATCTGAATCATCCAATATCTATGATATGAAAATTTGACCAAAGATAAAAATGTTTCCCACAAAGATCATCCCAGGCCCAGGAGAGTTTACTTATCAACATTTATCAAACATTTAAGGAAGAAACAACACCAATTCTACAAATCCTTTTTAGCAAATTGAAGAGGAAGCAACACTCTCTAAACTCATTTAATGAGGCCAATTTTACACAAATATCAAAACCAAACAAAGACACTGCATGAAAAGAACACTAAAGAATAATAATTCAATTGGACATAGATATAAAAATGGATATAGACATATCAAATGGAATCTAGTGATTATCAAAATATAATACAGCATGATTAAGTGGACTTTAACCCAGGAATACAGATTTGAAATCAAATGATGTAGTAATTTACCACATCAACAGACTAAAAAAGGAAAACTGTATGACTATCTCAATAAATGTAGAAAAAGATTTTGACACAATGCAATATCCATTTATGATTTTTTAAAAATCTTAACAGACTAGGAAAAGAAGGGATCTTCTTTAAATTATTAAAAGACATCTAAAAAATGTATTCACTAACCTCATACTTAAATGTGAAAGACTGAATTTTTCCCCCAACACTGAAAACAAACACAGATATTCTGACTTGTATCCAAATTATATAAAGAGCTCTTATCACTCAATAATACCACCTGATAAAAATATAGTCAAAAAATTTGCACACACTTTAACAAAAGTATATGTAAGTTAAAACTGTAATGCGATGCCACTTCATTCAAATAGGTAAAATTTAAAATATTTAAAACAACAAGTAGAGCAAAGATTTAGAACAATTGGAACTCTCATACATTGATGATAAGAACTCAGAATGGTACAACTACTTGGGAAAACTCCTTGGGAAGTTTTCAGAAAGTTAAATAAACACTTATATGATGCAACAATTCCACTCCTAGGTACTTATTTTAAATAACTGAAGACATATGTTCACAGTAAAAGCTTGTACATATTATTCATAGCAACTTTATTCGTAATAAGCAAAAATTTGAAATAATCTATATTCAGCTGGAAAATGGATACAAAAATCATTATCCTTATTTATATGTATATTTGTTGATAGACTATTGATTTTTTATAGCCAAAATAATAAAGTAAAATAAAATGCATGACAAGAGTGAACAGAGTGGGAGTAGATGGAATTATATTGTTATAAAGTTTCATACTTTTCTGACTTTGTATAACATTTGAGTAGACTGTGTTAATTTAAAGACGTATATTGTAATCTCTAGAGGGACCAGTAAAAAATATTACTAATAAGTATATGAAAAAATCAGTAAAAGGATAAAACAGAAGAGTAAAAAATATTTGATTCCGGCAAAAGAAGACAAGAAAGGCAGAAAATGGGAGCTGATGTTACAAATAGAAAACAAATGTTAAAATGGTACACTTAAATCCAACTATACCAATAATCACAGTAAATGATTGTAAATGAGCTAAACACTTCAGTTACAAGGTAAAGATTATTGAACAGAATTAAAAAACTGAGCACAACTGAATGCTGATTAAAAGATTTGTAGTTTTTCATATTCTTGTTTAAATAGAAAGAAACTGACAGGTTGAGAGTAAAAGGGTGAAAAAAAGACATGAAAATATTTAAGCACAAGAAAACCAGACAAAGATGTCACAAAGAAAGAAAACTACAGGCCAATATCACTGATGGACATAGATGCAAAAATCCTCAACAAAATACTAGCAAACAGACTCCAACAGCACATTAAAAGGATCATACACCATGATCAAGTGAGTTTTATTCCAGGAATGCAAGGATCCTTCAATGTACGCAAATCAATCAACGTGATACACCATATTAACAAATTGAAATAGAAAAACCATTTGATCATCTCAATAGATGAAGAAAAGCTTTCAACAAAATTCAACACCCATTTATGATAAAAACCCTGCAGAAAGTAGGCATAGAGGGAACTTTCCTCAACATAATAAAGGTCATAAATGACAAACCTACAGCCAACATCATCCTCAATGGTGAAAAACTGAAACCATTTCCACTAAGATCAGGAACAAGACAAGCTTGCCCACTCTCACCACTATTATTCAACATAGTTTTGGAAGTTTTAGCCACAACAATCAGAGAAGAAAAAGAAATAAAAGGAATCCAAATCTGAAAAGAAGAAATAAATCTGTCACTGTCTGCAGATGACATGATTCTCTACATAGAGAATCCTAAAGATGCTACCAGAAAACTACTAGAGCTAATCAATGAATTTGGTAAAGTAGCAGGATACAAAATTAATGCACAGAAATCTCTGGCATTCCTATACACTAGTGATGAAAAATCTGAAAGTGAAATTAAGAAAACACTCTCATTTACCATTGCAACAAAAAGAATAAAATATCTAGGAATAAACCTACTTAAGGAGACAAAAGACCTGTATGAGAAAATTATAAGACACTGATGAAAGAAATTAAAGATGATACAAATAGATGGAGAGATATACCATGTTCTTGGATTGGAAGAATCAACATTGTGAAAATGACTCTACTACCCAAAGCACTCTACAGATTCAATGCAATCACTATCAAACTACCACTGGCATTTTTCACAGAACTAGAACAAAAAATTTCACAATTTGTATGGAAACACAAAAGACCCTGAATAGCCAAAGCAATCTTGAGAACGAAAAATGGAGCTGGAGGAATCAGTCTCCCTGACTTCAGACTATACTACAAAGCTACTGTAATCAAGACAGTATGGTACTGGCACAAAAACAGAAATATAGATCAAGGGAACAGGATAGAAAGCCCAGAGATAAACCTACACACATATGGTCCCCTTATCTTTGATAAAGGAGGCAAGAATACACAGTGGAGAAAAGACAGCCTCTTTAATAAGTGGTGCTGGGAAAACTGGGCATGTACATGTAAAAGTATGAAATTAGAACACTCCCTAACACCATACACAAAAATAAACTCAAAATGGATTAAAGACCTAAATGTAAGGCCAGACACTATCAAACTCTTAGAGGAAAACATAGGCAGAACACTCTATGACATAAATCACAGCAAGATCCTTTTTGACCCACCTCCTAGAGAAATGGAAATAAAAACAAAAATAAAAAATGGGACCTAATGAAACTTCAAAGCTTTTGCACAGCAAAGGAAACCATAAACAAGACCAAAAGACAACCCTCAGAATGGGAGAAAATATTTACAAATGAAGCAACTGACAAAGGATTAATCTCCAAGATTTACAAGCAGCTCATGCAGCTCAATAACAAAAAAACTAACAACCCAATCCAAAAATGGGCAGAAGACCTAAATAGACATTTCTCCCAAGAAGATATACAGATTGTCAACAAACACATGAAAGAATGCTCAATATCATTAATCATTAGAGAAATGCAAATCAAAACTACAATGAGATATCATCTCACACCGGTCAGAATGGCCATCATCAAAAAATCTATAAACAATAAATGCTGGAGAGGATGTGGAGAAAAGGGAACCCTCTTGCACTGTTGGTGGGAATGTAAATTGATACAGCCACTATGGAGAACAGTATGGAGGTTCCTTAAAAAACTAAAACTAGAACTACCATATGACCCAGCAATCCCACTACTGGGCATATATCCTGAGAAAACCATAATTCAAAAAGAGTCATGAACCAAAATGTTCATTGCAGCTCTATTTACAATAGCCGGGGCATGGAAGCAACCTAAGTGTCCATCATCAGATGAATGGATAAAGAAGATGTGGCACATATATACAATGGAATATTACTCAGCCATAAAAAGAAACAAAATTGAGTTATTTGTCGTGAGGTAGATGGACTTAGAGTCTGTATACAGAGTGAAGTAAGTCAGAAAGAGAAAAACAAATACTGTATGCTAACACATATATATGGAATCTAAAAAAAAAAAAAAAGGTGATGAAGAACCTAGGGGTAAGATGGGAATAAAGACACAGACCTACTAGAGAATGGACTTGAGGATATGAGGAGGGGGAAGGGTAAGCTGTGACAAAGTGAGGGAGTGGCATGGACATATATACACTACCAAACGTAAAATAGATAGCTAGTGGGAAGCAGCCACATAGCACAGGGAGATCAGCTGGGTGCTTTGTGACCACCTAGAGGGATGGGATAGGGAGGGTGAGAGGGAGAGAGCTGCAAGAGAGAAGAGATATGGAAACATATGTATATGTATAACTGATTCACTTTGTTATAAAGCAGAAACTAACACACCATTGTAAAGCAATTATACTCCAATAAAGATGTTAAAAAGAAAGAAAGAAAGAAAGTAAGGTTGTATTAATGTCAAACAAAGTAGACTTCGAGCAGAGTTTTATAGAGTTAAAGAAGGGGGATTTGTAGTGATAAAAGAGTCAGTTTCTCAAAAAGACATAAAAATCCTAAACACTTATGTATATAATACCTGAGCATTGGAATACATGAAACAAAATTGAGAAAATTGAAGGAAAAATCATAAATTCACAATTATAGCTAGATATTTTAATAGCTCTTTCTCAGTAACTGACAAGGAAAGTAAAGAAAAAAGTCAGGAAGGCTATAAAAGATATAAACAATTATCAACTAACTTGGCCCAAATGACATTTTAGAACACTCTCCCAACAACTGCAGGATACTCATTCTTTTAAAATTTACATGGAACTTTCACCAGAATAGATGGTATGTGGGCCGTAAAACAAGTCTCATTAATTAAAAAAAGGATCAAAATCATACAGAATATGTTCTTGAAATATTTGAAAATTAAACAACAAACTTCTAAAAAACTCATGAGTGAAAGAAGAAATCACAAGGAAAATTGAAAATATTTTGAACGGAATGATAATAAAAAATACAACATATCAAAACTTGTGAGATACAGCTAAAGTGTGGCTTGAAGAGAAATTTGTAGCTTTAAATGCCTATTTTTCAAAAGAAAAAAAGTGTAAAATTAATTATGTAATCTTCCACTTTAAGAATCTAGGGAAAGAAGAACAAACTATATTTGTTAACTTACACAAAGTAAGCTACAGTAAGTAAATAATAAAGAAGAAGAACACAGTAAAAATTTAAAATGGGCAAATAATAGATAAAATTAGGAATGTCACAAGTTGTGTTTTTAAATGATTTGTAATATTTATAAACCCATAGAAAAAGAGAGAAAACACAAATTACCAATGTGAGGAATGAAAGAGGGAACATTATAACAAATTCTATAGACATGAAAATGATAATAAAGAGATATTATGAATAACTATGTCAATAAAATCAATGACTGAGAGTGAAATGAACAAATTCCTGAAAAACATAACTTACCAAAGCTGGCACAACAAAAAATAGAAAATCTGAACAGCACTAGATCAATTAAAGAAACTGAATTCATAATTAAAATCTTTCACTGAGAAAACTACAAGCCCAGATTGTTTCAATGATAAATTCTATCATACATTTAAGTAAAAAATAATACCATTCCAAAATAAATTATTACAAAAATTACAGGAGGAAGGAATGTTTTTACTCATTTAATATGGCCAGCAAAAACCTGATCCCAAAATACTACAAAGATATTACAAGAAAATTAAATTACAGATTAATTTTTCTAATGAACATAGATGCAAAAATCCCTAACAAGTATTAGCAAGTAAAATCCAGCAATATATGCAAAGAATGACATATTCGTGACAGTGCAGTTTATCCCAGGAATTTAAGGTTGGCTTAACATAGGAAAATCAATCAAAGTAATTCACAGTAGTCACAGAATAAAAGAGAAACAAATAGTGTATGGTGTTACTTAAAAATAAGATATAAATAGAAGAAAACATTAGAGGGTCTTATGTCAAACATTATCAGTAATAATCATTGGATCATTGGATGGTACGACTGTGAGAAATGTTTTTACCGCGGTTTCCTGAATTTTTCCAAGGTTACTGCAAGGAATATGTGTTGTATTTCAAAATTATAAAAGGGTATGTGTGTGTGTATGATGACCAAGGTATCTGAATATGCATTCAAAGAAGCCACAGCTAATGGAGACGGACACGTAGTCTGGTGATTTCAAATGGATGACAGACCTTGAAATTTTCTGATGAGAGAAATGTTGTGTTAATCTGAGTTTAGCTATTGATAGCTTTTAATCTTTGTCTTCTAGCAAAGTCATGTTATTTAGGTGCAAATTGAATTCCTTTTCAAAATTTACTCTGCTTTTCTAGTAGAAAATTACTGAGGAATGTAAAGGACTTCCCAATTTGTGATAGTAAACTTCCTACTCCTCTCATCAGAAGAATTTTACATGTGTACCTGGCATCACCTTGGTAGCATCAAATAATAGCAACCATTACGATTTGGTTCTGGTTTATTCTGACATTACAGCACATTGATTAAGTGAGCAAATCTACACCTGGAATAAAAACCGATGATATGCTTGATATCAGTCTTTTTGTTTCTATTGAAAATTAGACACAGTATAAAACAACAGTGACGTCAATTAATAGCATAACGAATAGTTAATTCACCGGAACTTTTATTCTTGCCAGACCAAGATCTTAAATCAGAAGACGAGTGTCAGATTTGGATCTTGTAGTGTTTCAGGAAAAAACAAATTTTAAAAACCAAAGGCATTACGTTGAGAGGCATTTTCTCTAGCCCTTTGATATGTAACTCTGACTGAAACTCAGCAGGCCAGACATTAATCTCAACTTTCATGTAATAGACCGCTGATGCTCCCGGAAAATAAAGTTATAAGACTCTCATATTCCCCCGAACAGATTGAGAAATGTGCCAGGAGGAATTATACCTTAAAATCTTCTATTTTGTTTTCCATCATAGGGTCAAGAGGAGAGAATATTGTGTATTTGGCTATAAAATCATAATGAATATTAATTTAGCACATTTTTCTTTTAGAAATTGTATGCGAATTGGACTAGAAAATGTTTCATTTTCCTACATCATATTGTTTGGTACTCAGGTTGTGAGTGTGAGTGTGTGTGTGTGTGTGTGTGTGTGTTTGTATATGTCTTTGCATGTGCGGTCATAACCTATCTGGCCAAGCATGGACTGTCTCCAAAGATTAAGTGCACCTATTTTGAACTGGAGGCTGAACGCCATAATTTTTAGCTAACCCGTTTCCTTCTTACTGAAAACAGAAATAAAAATATATTGTGCACACTTCATCGCTAGAGCCTTTGACCTCAGCTGCCTGTCTAGCTGAGACTGTGATGAATGCTTTGTGTCCCTTCATTTTTAATTGCTCATAAATTGTTATCCCACGAAACACAAAACTAGCCTTGTCCTCATTTTAGTTGGGGTTGGAGGTCAGCCTAACAGTAACACAATTAAGGAGTGTCTTTGTGTGGGAGTGTGGGAGTGAGGAGGGCTCTAGGCTTGCAGAAGAGGGGTAAAGAAATGGACTAGTCCTTTCTAAGGAAAACACAAAGAAAATTCCAACTTTTGAGCAAAAACATCACAAATACAGTAAATCATGCTTGTGTCCAAAGTGCTTTGAAGGGCATTTCTGGACGACAACAAAGAAAGTGAATTATATTTCATTCCTGTGTTCAAGCAAAAATGTGTTTTTGTGATTCATGATGTTGAGTATAAATTAATTCTGTGAAAAAAAAATATGTCTGGTTTCAGAAGTGCCATCAAAACCCAGGGTGTTTTCAAAAGAGACTGTGTATATGGGAATCTAAGGCAGAAGCTCGCCTTCAGCTTTGTGTCACTCTCTGTCATCCCCGGGTAGCAGCAGCTCAGGGCAAGGTCTCCAGCTCACATATGACTCTGATGCACCGTGGATCTTTTCTGTGGGTTTTGCAGAGTCAGTCATTGTTTCCAATTATACTTCTTCTATTGCTCAGCAACTAAGGTGTGAACTTAAACAGTCATGTTTCAAATATCAATGAAACTAAAGCTTTGAATTTCTTTTCTCATTTGTGAAGACTGTCAAAAACAGAGATGATTATGCGTTTTCTTTATTCCGCCTAAAATAGTGTTTAAAGCCCAGCTAGTGGCCTATTGACTGATTTTATTATTTTGATTAAACCAAACCGGAAGCAGCATGGTCTAAATGCAAACAGAATTGGGCTTACTGTGAGACCACTCCTTTCCTTTTCTTCCAGTCATTCTTCTGACTTCCTTTAATTTCAAGCAAGTGGTTTGACTTCCCTGGATTAGACTGTTTTCAAAATGAAAATATACCTTCAATAATTACCTTATAAAAATATTGTGTAGACAAGGGAAGATTATGTACGTGTTATAGCCTTCTTTCTCAGAATAAACATGTAAAATACATTTTGGCTGTTGCTATGATTCTTAGTCTCATTTTAATCACTATTTTCTTGTTTTAATCATATTTCATAGTACCTTTTGAATATTTTGTCAAGCTTGCTTGAATTCTGAATAGACAAATGGAATTCCCAGTATTAACTACTCTATTTATTGTCTCTTGAATTTATTTGTAACAAGTTAACTTTTTTTTTTCCCAGTAGAATTTACACTTCTATCTGGCTTAACTTCAGCAAAGTAGAGAATAGTTTAGCTGTAATATCACTCACTAATCCACAAATTTAACCATGATTAAACCCTTCTACACATATGTTTGAAGAACTTACTATATGTCAGGCACTGTTTTAGGTACAGAGGATAAAATCATGAACAAAATAGAAAAAAAACCCTTCTGCCTTTAATGGAGGTGATACTCTATTTACTTGATAAATTCGGTCAAATTATAATTCCTAAACATATAAGCAATAGGATAACATAATACAGGAAGGGACAATAAGGGATCCATTAATAAGATCACTGGATTACAAGTTAGGAACGTGGAACTCGTGACCAATTCAACTATTCCCTAGCTTTGGGATCTTATCCAAATCACTGGATTCCATTTTCTTACTCTTAAAATGAGTTGATCTTTTCCAATGCTAAAATTATTAGATTGTCTATATAATGGAGAAACAATCCCCTGTTCCTACTCCTCAATGAGACGAGAATGGGGGGAGGGGGAGAGAGCACGCGCAATTATTTTGAGGGGGAGAGAGAGAGAATTATTTAGTATATCAAGATCAAGAATATCCCTCCCTCTTGGCTGGAAACTTTTACCAGAAAATTTCAGACTTTTTAAAGCATGACAACAATGAAAAATTATCACTTTTTTAGAGAAATTTTCTTTTTCTTTGTTTTGCACTTGAAAAGTAAGCTCACTGCAGTAGCATATGATTCTGGTGCTTGGTTTTCTGGATGTAGACAGTATTGGCACTTTGTCATAAGAAGGAGGGCAGAACTGACTGGTTCATAAGGTTCCCAGTGGTCCGAATAGCAGAAAAATCTGTTAGAGTTATGATGAACAAGTTGTTGGCTGAATTCAGCAACGAGTTTTAGACATGAGTCTAAAATCCAACCATCTGTGCCCTCACTAGTAACTGCTACTTGACTGCAATAAGAATCACTACAGCTTTACATGTCACCAAAAATGATAATAATGACGTTTCCCAGCCTTAATAGGGAGGAAAGTTTTATTTTTAGGGCATTTCATAAAATCCTCCAAACTGAAAAAAATCTAAATGAAAGTATTAAATATTACATATAAGAATTAGAGGTATATCAAAGTTTTGCCTAATACATGATGCAGAGAATGGAAGTTGTAATTTGTATTAAACTTTGCAGATACGTTAGACATTAGAGAGTATTTTAGTTTAGTCTCAAACAAATAGCTTAGGTAATATTTAAAATAAGATTAAAATATTTTTCTAGTTGTCACTGGAATTTAACTTTTTCTCCCTTTTCCTATTTGAGAAGTTCTGTTCCCAGAACAGCAACTGGCCCATAGTAGGTGCTCAATAAACATTTATTGGCTGAATTAATATGTTTATTACTTCCTGAAGCATGAATAAAACCACTAAGCTTCTGTAGATCAGTTCCCAAATCCAATGGGTTTGTTATATATATGGTTTTTGTCAATGTGTATTTTTTGTCATTTACCAGAATTTATTTATATAACTATTTAACCCTGAAAATAGTTTTCAAAACTTAGCTGGCTCACAGATTTTATTATTGTTATTTTAAATGAAAAAATGAAATTTTACATTTGGGCAAAACAGTGTATCATTAGAAGACTTCACAGTTATGTAACTACTCACAGTAGAATCCTTAAGATTTTAAGCATAAAAACTGGGTATTCATACATGGCAAACTAAAATAAGCTGTTTAAAAACATGACATTTTTGAAGTTATCACTCAAGAATTTCTTGCAAATGCATATGGAAATTCAAATGTGAGTGCCTAATAATAATGCTAGCCAGACTGCAAACGATAATTGAAAATTAAGGAATTTTTAGTTTGTCACTTCTGAGCATCTTCCTTATACTGGCTGTTTCATCGAAAAAGTATTGGTAGTTGATGGCATTCCCATGGTTAGAATCCCATGGTGATTCAATATCTCACTTGCTTTTTTTTTTTTTAAATCTTTATTGGAGTATAATTGCTTTACAATGGTGTGTTAGTTTCTGCTTTATAACAAAGTGAATCAACTATACATATATGTATATCCCCGTATCCCCTCCCTCTTGTGTCTCCCTCCCACCCTCCCTATCCCACCCCTCTAGGAGGTCACAAAGCACCGAGCTGATCTCCCTGTGCTATGTGGCTACTTCCCACTAGCTGCATCTGTCTTTGGGTTGGCCAACAAAAGAAAAACACTCTAATGCTATAATATTAAATATTATATCACATATGTTGACAGTAATGTCATCGTGTCATTAGTTTCTTACCCAGATGAAGACGATCATAGTAATTTAGTTCCTAACAGAACACTGAGAAAAATACTGTTTTGTATCAGTTGGTGAACATCTTACTTGCTAAAACTGTTATTTATCATAAAAACACTAATAATTGTGTGTCTTACTTATACTGCTCTGGCTTTGCTGATGGCTGTACAGTTTTTGCCCATCCAGCTGGCTCAGAGTGACCTCTTCTGTCTTCAGCGTTTGTCTGCTTAGAACTTTCTGATGGATGGGAGCCTCCCAGTGTGTATCCCTTGTCTCCTCATCCAGGGCTAAAGGTGCGTATAAAACCATAATGTGGGTTTTGTTAACGGAATAACCAGACCAATTGCTAAATTTCACACTCCAGCAATTCTTAAACAGTTATTTCTAACTAATAACTGCAATCTTAGGATGCAGTAACTCTAAAAGTTTTCACAAAACTGTCTTAGTGGCGAAGGAAACAAAATGTGTCATCTTGGGATCTGGGAACCAGTCAAAGCCGCATACAATCAAAACAATACTTTGAAATACTTGAAATACTCCATTTTATCTGAAACATATGTGAATGTCTGAATTCTCCACCCATAATATATATACTTGTTTTAATATGAAATACTTTCTCCCAAGACTATCAACAAAGTTGATGCTCCTGGGAGAAGGTCAATCTTTTTCCATTAGCGTTTTCTGTTTCCAACCACCTAACCAGGAAGTCATCAGAGAGAAATCTAAGCCCACTCAGGAAAACTCAGAGGTGGACAAAACAGGAAAAGTTGTCTTTGCCTGAGCTTTAGGCTTCACCAGTATCTTTTCCATGAAAAGGAAGAATTCAGACAATCTCTCTGGAACCCCACTATTTTCTCTATATCTAGTTTGTGGCTAGTCTCAGTCTCTTCCCATGCACAAATCTGTAAAATGTCTATAAAAAATAACAAGTGCCCTAGGGCTGTTCACCCTATGTTGCAGAAATTCAGAGCTTCAGATTTTTTGATCCCCTTCATTTCTCAGCCCCTATGCAATGGATGTCACTAATGTCACCTTTCAGTAAGGCAGCCATGGCCAGCAGAAGGCCTGGAAATGCCAATTGTAATTAACTTTCTTTTCAACTATGTTTGACAGTTTCATGCTGAGAAGGGCTTCTTACCTTTTGAACTTTCAGAGTGCTTGGCTGAGCAAAATGTGTATCATTTTCTTTTAAAATTACCTCACAAAGAGCTATGTACTATGATATTCTTGCACACGTCAGCCATTTATAAGAGATTTAGATTTTTAAGCAGATTATCCTTGTTCCAAATGAGAGACCTTGCTTTTGTCTGAAGCATGGGCCATGTTCAGGTGCATGGCAGAGCCCCAGGACAAGGACATTCATATATTCATAAATGTCAGAGACGACATTTTCGCATGGGTCTATCATCCCAGCTGCTCTAGAAGGTAATATTCCTGAGACCTGTGAAAGCCAGAACCAGGCTCTTTGGAAGTAGCTAAAGATAAGGGAAAAAATGCTCCTTGGGTCCAGTTTCCTACAATACAGTTATTCATCATTTTAAAAATGACATCAAAAATCAATAAAAATGGAAGAACTCTAAAAATGCATCTTTTGCTAATTGAGAGGCTTAACCTGACTTTTGTAGTAAGAATAATATACCTTACTGTGACCTACTTTAAAAATGTAAAAAGTCACTTTATGGCTGCTTGTTTCAGACTTTTATTTGGCCTTCCTACTTTTTTTTCTCATAGCAGGGGTACTCGTGTAAAGAAAGAAAAAAAAGTATAGATCCTTACCAGCATTTTGATCAAGGAGAAAGTTTTCATACTTCAATAGTGCACGTAATGGAATTGGTCAGATTTGAAGCATGGGAGCACATTTTATCTTGGATCTTTAATTTTTGACAGTTCAGTTGACAGAAATTTAACTAAAATGTTGGTTATGTGACCAGTAAGCAGACTCTCCCAAATAACACTTGCCTTAATTTTACTGTAGGTTGTCAGAAAGGGTGTAAAATAAGTTGATTTTTATTAGTCTTTTGGTTAATTAGAAGTAATTCAAAAACCAGTCCTATAAGATTGTTTTCACCCCCCAAGGATACAAATATGTCAGTTACTCATAATTTTCACATAGATTGAAAGCCCTGAGAATTACTGGGTAAAAATATACACAAAAGAGAAAATTTTCAATTAAGTTCCTTAGCTATCAAGGCAATAACAGAGGTAGGTCATCAAGGTTCACACTGTTCTAGAAGATGGCAGTAGGACTTTTTTTCTGAAAAATAAAAATAGGAATAAAAACTATATTCTCTATTCCCTCAAAGTAAAACAAAACAACAACAACAACTCTAAACTATAGTGTTAACAATTTTAATGTAATTTTGAAATTATAAAAGCCTTTTGGTTCAAACTCCAGGTAAAAATGTGGTTCAGCTTCCTGTAAATACAGGAATATTTGGTATTCTATTAAGTTCACTCTTTTTAAAATTTTTGTGTGTTTCAGGTATACAGCATTATAACTATACATCTGTATACAGTACAAAGTGATCACTAGCACAAGTCTAGTTGCCATCCTTCATGCCTACAGTTGACCCTCTTCAGCCTTTTGCCCACCTCCCTATCCCCTTCCCCTCTTGTAACCACTAATATGTTCTCTGTGTCTGTGAGTTTGTTTTTGTTTTATTTTGTTTGTTCATTTGTTTTGTTTTTATAGATTTATATTCATACCATATGAGTAAAATCATGTGGTATTTGTCTTTCTCTGTCTGACTTATTTCACTTGGCATAATACCTTCAAAGTCCATCCATGTTGTTGAAAATAACAGGATTTCATTAGTTTTTATGGTTGAGTAGAATTCCATTGCATATATACACCACATCTTCTTTATCCATTCATACAATGATGGACATTTAAGTTTTCCCATATGTTGGCTATGGTAAATAATGCTGCAATGAACATTCCTTTTGAATTAGTGTTTTTTTGTTCTTAGGAGAAATACCCAGAAGTGGAATAGCTGAGTCATTCTATTCTTAATTTTTTGAGGAACCGCCATACTGTTTTCCGTAGTGGCTGTACCAACTTACAGTCCCACCAACAGCGTACAATTGTTCCCTTTCCTCCGCATCCTCTCCAACATTTGTTATTTCTTACTTTTTGATAATAGCCATTCCGACAGGTGTGAGGTGATATCTCATTGTGATTTTGATTTGTCTTTCTGTAATAATCAGTGATGTTGAACATCTTCTTATGTGCCTGTTGGCCACCTGTATGTCTTCTTTGGAAAAATGTTTATTCACATCCTCTGCCCATTTTTTATCTGAGTTGTCTGTTTTTTTGTTGTTAGGTTGCATGAGTTTTAAAAAATATTTTGCATATTCACTCTGATCAAATATATGATTTGCAAACCTATTCAGAGGTTGCCTTTTTGTTTTGATGATGGTCTCCTTTGCTGTGAAGAAACTTTTTGGTTTGATGCAGTCCCATTTGTTTATTTTGGCTTTTGTTTCCCTTGCCCTTGGAGTCAGAGTCACAAAAACATCACTAAGATTAATGTCAGTGAAGTTACCATCTATGTTTTCTTCTAGGAATTTTATGATTTCAGATTTCACATTTAAATCTTAATGCATTTTGAGTTAATTTTTATGTATGGTGTAAGATGGTGGTCAAGTTTCTTTCTTTTGCATGTAGCTGTCCAGTTTTCCCAACACTGTTTAGAGACTGTCTTTTCTCTACTGTATGTTTTTTGCTCCTTCATCATAAATTAATTGTCTATATATGTGTAGTTTTATTGCTGGGTTTTCTATTCTGTTCCACTGACCAGGGTGTCTGTTTTTTGTGCCAGTACAATATCATTTTGATTACTATAGCTTTGAAGTATAGTTTAAGATCAGGGCATGTGTGATACCTCCAGCTTTGTTCTTTCTCAAGATTGTGTTGGTTATTCAGGATCATTTGTTGTTCCACACAAATTTTAGAACTGTTTGTTCTAGTTCTGTGAAATATGCCATTGGAATTCTGATGGGGACTGCATTCAATCTGTAAGTTGCTTTGGGTAGTATGGATATTTTAACAATATTAATTCTTCCAGTCCACGAACATGGAATATCTTTCCATTTATTTGTGTCTTTTCAATTTCTTCCATCAGAGTCTTGATTCGTGGATGTTCAACCATCCTTGTATCCCACTTGATCATAATGTACGAGATTTTTAATGTTGTGTATTCAATTTGCTAATATTTTTGAGACTTTTGCATTTATGTTCATACAGGATATTGATCTGTAATTTTCTTTTTCTGTGCCACCCCCCTAGAAACTGATTGAATATGAGATTGGTTGAAAATATGATGGGATAAAAAACAAATAGTCAAAAATTATACTACAGGCAGAATAAATGAACTGGATTAGGAAGAAATGTACACATCTAAAGTAACCATGCCTATGAACTTTCGTGTGTGCATACCTTATTATTTTTGAGAATAAGATTTATAGAATTGCCATATATATACAGATTTTGACAACTTTTAGCTCGACTTAAATACATAGTTGAAGCAGTCTATTATAGTATTATTTTTAGCAATGAGGACTATTTTTCACATCTTGATAAAATAAAAATGCCTCACCCATCCTTCCTGCATTGCTACCCTTGGCACACACAACTGTTACATTAAATGTCACATGTAAATCAATAGGGATTGGCATAAAAACAAATTTAAAAGATCACTGTTTTTCAATATTTGTTACTCCAAGTACATAAGGTTAAATGTTGAACTTGGTGGAATAAATAAGTGAATATACTCATATCTTGTAACCAATTTTTTACTCACCAAATATATCAGCCAAGATGGAAATATTCATTTATTTGAGTAGATGTGTCAACTATATTTTCTTAGAAGAAAGAGGAAGGAAGCGGAGGAGGAAAACTCAGAGTAACTTATAAGCAGATACTGCTACTTATAAAATAACTACAGAGCCAAAAAATAGAAGGCACAAAGCCAGATGGCCCAAATGTTAAAAGTCACTCCATTCTAAGTTCAGCAAAAATTTTGTGTACACCTATATGTGAAAAACATCATGTACAGTAGATACCTATGATCAATTTCTTTTAGCATCTGGGCTGCACAGTCAGCCTTCTGTATCCATGGGTCCTGCATCTGCAGATTCAACTAATTGTGGATTGTAAATATATTTTTTAATTCCAGAAACTTCCAAAAAGCAAAACTTGCCGCACACCAGAGGCTAGTTACCTAGCCTTTACATTGTATTTACAATTATTTACATGGCATTTACTTTGTATTAAGTATTACAAGTAATCTAGAGATGATTTAAAGTATACAGGAGGATATGTATAGTTTATATGCAAATTCTACACCATTTTATATAAAAGACTTGAACATCCGTGGATTTTGGTATCTGCAGATGTCCTAGAATCAATCTGCTGTTGATACCGAGAGATGACTATAATTCATTTAAAACTAAAAAGTCATCCTTATCATTTTTAAGGACAAGATGTTTTATATTCCATCCTTTTTCTTTTCTCTTTTATTTATGCCTCAGCCTTCAGGAAGCTTATAGCTTAGAGCTCACAGCTAAACTCCTTAGCTAGAGTTTTGGAAAGTGCACCACCCTTAATTACATGACTCTTGGAGTTTTATCTTTATTTTTAATATTCTCTTATGTTGTTTATTTTTTGTAATCTTCACTTTTTTTAATTAGAGGAAATTTTGAATACAGAGTCTTGTCTTTGCTTCTCACTCAGCAATTACTTAGTACCTAGAATCAAACTCCTATAACCCAGTTGGAGTATCCAAAGCTGTCTTTGACTACACATACATTTTCTCACACAGATTACCTCTAAGACTATCCTTTAAAAGTTGACCCAAGCTTTCTCATGCCAAAAAGAGTGAGGAGAAGAAAAAAGTATACATGAAAGCAGAGAGCAGAATCTGATTAATGTCCTTAAAGAAAGCCCCTGAATACAGTATTTACGAATGTGACATGGAGAAGGAAATTATATTTCTGAAAAGAGCCCAACCGGGGACTCTGGAAGCCATGTAAGATGAAAATTAAAATAGGTTACTAGGTGTTTGCACTGGGGATGCCATTTAGAGTCTTGCCCCAGCTCCCCACTTGTGTGACTTCAAATCCTCAGAGGAGGAAACACCATGAGGCTTCTCTTCCCATCAGGCCCCCTATTAAGATAGAGGAGCCTGTTTTTATGGGGTCCCCAAGATTAGGGAAGGAATGGAAGTAGGACAAGCCCAGGTCACTCTTCTAAGCCCTGATTTAATATTAATTTATTTAATCTTCTTAACACCCTGTGAGACAGGAACTAAACCAAATCTTTTGGTTCTTCTTCCATAGATCTTTCTGAACCTACCCCCTTCATCTCTCATGTGTCTCACGTTATCACACTGCTTCAGATGCCCAGAAGCTCCCAGTCTGGCATAACCAGTAGTCATGCCCTTGCCACTTTACCTGCTGCAAAGGATCATGTTCCAAAATCACCTTTTTCTTTATGTTTCCATACCTTTTCAAAACTCTCCCCAAATCCTATCCAGATAAGTTACGTTTAATCCAAATAAATGCCTCCACCGCCAACTTTTAGGCAATCTTAAAAAGTATCATCAATGCTTTTAGACATAAAGGCCCTGCTAGAGAAGTGGTGAAGTAAGTTAACTGAGGTCCCTGGATTACAGAGAACTAATCCCAGAAATATCAGCTCCTACTGCCACTCCAGTCTCTCCTCGAGCAAAGCCCAGCACTATTCTTTTATTTCTCTGGGTATTGCACTATGATCTATGAAATCATCTTGGACTCTACAAAACCATCTCTACACCTGCCCTACATGGGTTTAGAAAAAAGTTGTCCAGGAGAAATATTATACAAGCCACAAATGCAAACTCTGCAGGTCATTTAAAAGTTTCCAGTAGTCACATTTTAAAAGTAAAAAGACAGGTGTATTAGGTTGCTAGGGCTGCAGTAACAAAATACCACAGATTATGTGGCTTAAACAACAGAAATTTATTTTCTCATAGACTGGAGGCTGGAAATGTAAGGCCGAAGTGTGAGCAGGGTTGGTTTCTCCTGAGTTCTCTCTCCTTGGCTTGCAGACAGCTGCTTTCTCACTCTGGCCTTTTCTCTGTGCATATGCATTCTTTTTCATGCTAAATCTTCAAAAGCAGGTGTGTATTTGAAACTTACACTACTTCTTAATTCTAAGTGGCCGCTTTTCAAATACTCAGTAGCCACATGCATGTGTAGCTCCCATCCTGGACAACACAGGTAGAGCAGGACCATAGTGTTATTCCATCTGACCTCTCTTTCAGCTGCCACCTAAAGTTCATCCCTGTTTGTTCAGGCCTCAGAGTTTTTTGCCCAGGTAAAATGACTTTAGTTACAATCTACTGTCAAGAGTTAGAGTGGATTTTCCCAGTCCACCTATCAATTCTTCATGCTCATCCTAACGTCAGCCCACTATGTCTCCTGCTTTTCTTGACTAAACTATTCAATTTTGCTACAAGGTGACCCAATACTTTTTATCTGAGTAGAGACACCCTTAAGGGTTGTACATTAAATTGTGAGCATTGGAAAGATCGCAGAGCTATAGACCAAAGTGATAAAACAGAGTTCTCTACAAAGCCATGTTTATGGCTGCCATCCTAGTGAGCTGGTCCTTCAAGGCAACGTAGGGCCTATTACAAGGTCCTATTGATGACTGATATACTAAAGCCAGACTGCCACTTTGCTTGCCTGCACATATGTAACTTTGACTACTTTTACATGTAATATTTGTTATGAGATATTTAAAGAGTTGCACTTTTTCTTGTAGGATGTGGCATGCAACTAGAGACTTTGTGGAGAGGAATCGGGGATGAAATCTGATAACTTTGTACAACAGGAATTCCATCAGAAAAGATAGGAAGTGAGGACCGCTTAAAACACGATTTCAATGTTCTGAGCAAAGGGAATGAAAATGTCAACCACGCTGAAAGGGAAGGTGCTGACTCTGTGATTAATTAGATGTAGGGAATAAAGATAAGAGAGAAGTCAAGATGATTTCATGATTTTAAAAGAAACTGATTACGCACAATTCACAAGGTATTTTTTAATCTTTGTGTTAAGATGCCCTAAGCAATCCAACTCCTTCAAATAACACCTCTGTATACATAATTCCCAAATCTACCTTTTTCTACCAAAACCTTCTGAGCTCCCCTGCCACATTTTTAGCTGCCTGGTAGACAATACTTCTAGGAATTTTCATCATAAATTAAAAATCTACTTGTAAAAACTAGAATGGATCTCCTCCCTCTTATAACAAACCTGAATTTCTTCCTGGCGTCTCCATTTCTCTTGGTATATATCCTCCATTCTATCACCTAGTGTTGGGACCTCAAAGTGTGTTTCACTCTGAACTTTCCATTCCAAATTCTAGCAATTCTTTTTTTCTTTCCAATTTTTCTTGACTTCATTTTTTTTTTCCTTCTCACTGATGCCACCCTAATTTTTTTCTTGGTTACTTTGTTCCAGGTGATTATACTAGCCTCTAACTAGTGCTGTTGTCCACCCTCTCCCCAGTTTATGCCACGTAAAGCTGCCATGTAACGTTTCTAAATCAGAGCTATGAATCCACTGACTCTCCTCAATAACCGTAAATCTCTCTCCTCTGTCTGCTTCATATATAGACTTCTTATTTCTTATTTGGCTTTTGAGGTCAGGTCTAACCTGATTCGCAGGGCTCCTGAAATCCTTATCCTGTATTATCCTGTTACACAAACTATAGCTTATCTGGATCAGTGTTATTATCTTTAAAAATCCACTAAATTTTCCCAGTCTTGAACTTTTTCTCACATAGTACCCACTGCCTGAAATGAACAACATCATCTTTGTCATCTACTCAAGTTTCAGCTCAAACGCCTTCACCGTGATGCCTTTCAGAATCACACAGCTAGACCTTTTTATTGGAACCTCTATTATATGCTAGAAACCAGTGAACTGAAGATGAATGAACCAAGATCCCTAACTGAAGAACCTCAAAATTTATTAGTGAAAACAAGTGCATAATCATCCACAACCATTTATTACTTACACAGTGATTTACTGGTCACCCATAATATGCCAAGGGCATTGTTCTAGACTCTGGGGATAACAGTAAACAAGACAGACAAGGTGCCTACCCTCAAAGAACCTACATTCTAGTTGTGGCAGGGAGACAGTAAACGCTCAAAATGAGTCAACAAGAAGATAACTGAGAGTCATATGTTTTATGCTGATAATTATGATAGGGTGATGGGATGCAGAATGACCGCATGACTAATTTGGGTGGAAAAGATAGTGATCGGATACATGAATGACAAGAAGGCAGCCATGTAACTTTTGGACGAATAAATAAATGAACAAGTGTAAATTTAAATATTAAAAGTATGATAGTAATATCACTGAAAGAATCAGAACAGTGAAGTGAGAAAGCTGGTCTGGGAAAAGAGAGGTACAGAAAGACATCAGTTTAGAAGTAAAGATGCAATGTTTAATAGGAAATGATCTATGGTTATATTAACTTCTATTCTAGGATGACAGGGAAGTGTAGAAATTTACCACTATTTTTCTCAGGCTTATGACTTGGTAATTTTTGGTAGAGTTATGTCTCATTAGAATAATCAGTCACATGTTACTATAAATGTTAATAAAGTTCTTAATAGTAATAATAAGAGCAGCTCCTCTACTCTACACATGGTGAATGGGTGCTCTACGGACATCTCATTTAATCCTAACACAGTTCTGTGAGGTAGCTGTTTGTATCACCATTTTACAGATGAGTAAGAGACCTGAGCCACAGAAAGGTTGAGTACTTTCCTGTGGCCACACAGCATAAAGTTGAAGAACTGCGATTCCAGATTTTTTTTTTTTTTTTTTGCTGTATGCGGGCCTCTCACTGTTGTGGCCTCTCCCGTTGCGGAGCACAGGCTCCGGATGCGCATGCTCAGCGGCCATGGCTCACGGGCCCAGCCGCTCCGCGGCATGAGGAATCTTCCCCTACCGGGGCAGGAGCCCATGTCCCCTGCATTGGCAGGCGGACTCTCAACCACTGCGCCACCAGGGAAGCCCCAGCTCATTTTTTAATAGTTGTTGACTTTATCAACTTTTAACAGCATGCTGTGCTCTCCTTCTAATTCTATATACTTCTTTTTATTATTCAAGGTTATTTATAAATTCATTATTTTTTAAGATAGACACTTGTGAAACTGAATCCCTTCACAGAGTTTCTTAAATTTAAGTTGTCCTTGATTCCATTTTTAACCGTATGTATTTGAACTCCATAAGCAATGTACGTATGTTGATTACATCCATAAACTCACTCTACAGCTTTATTTCTATGAGAGATCAACATTTATCACTTTGGTTAGTGGCATCCATTATATTATAATGGATTCACATTTCTCCTGTCCACACCCAATATAGCCCAGAGTCCTAGGAAAAGATGAGTGGAAGGTAACTTCTGTTAGTGACACCAGAGCAATGAAAACCTTTCTCTCAAATGGACAGATACTGTGTCCAAAAGCAAAAGTAACCCTAAAATAATTGATTCCTTTTCAACAAACACTAGAGGCTTCTAAGCATTATTTTTGTCTACATTTCCCTGGGTCATTTTAATCAGATTTGAAAATGGACCTCTATTCTATAATAAAGGAATTTTGCCCTTATTTGGAGAAAATTGGGAATCTTGGCACTTAGGAGGGAATGAGACCGATTACTGTATCTCATAACGCTAATCAACAATGTAGGAGAGGAAAATAATAACCTAGTGAACATACTACATAGAGTGAGCAGGAAGCTGAAGAGGTTTATTGCTTCCAAATGTCGACCCTGTTTATAATGAACATTCAGGAAAACAGGACCAAATTCCCTTTGCAAACAACTGTGGCAAAACTGTCCCCTCTTGTCTTACAAAATAAGGAGATTTTTAAACGAGGCATTCGGCCTTGCTGGGAATCAAATGATCGAGACAAATGTGTGGCGTGGGCCTTGAAAGGCTTCCTGGGAAGGAGTGTCCTTAAACCCTCATGGATAAGACTCAACTCCATTCCAAATGTCAGAAGTAAAGGCGATCGGCAACCCTTCTCTCAGTTACTTAGCCAATCTTGCCCTCTTTATTAGGGCGAGCTTTGCGGGAGAGATTGGGAGCATCCCTGGGCTGGTGGAAACCTCGTCAGATACTTTCATCGGTGCCCTTTTTCACTTCCCCCACATTAGGTTCAGTCTCCTATTGACTGGAGGGACAAGGTGTTCGGTTTCTGATACCACGTGCTGAGCTTGATTGCTCTGCAGTGTCGATGCAGTTAGACTGGTATGCATTTCCTCATCAAGGAGGAATTCTGATGCTTTACACCCTAATTTGTATAATTAATCTTCTGAGTTTTTTTGAAAAAGCATTTTTGTAGTCGTTGCTGCTGTTAATAAATGCCACAGTGCTACCAATCCACATTTAGTACCAAGAGGGAATCACAATACACATGAAAGTGGAAATGCAGACCTAGCTCCACCAAAGATGCCACTAATGAATGATGGGCAAAATGCTGCCATCTTTTGGTTATTGACAAGAGTGAATGGGGGTGGAGAAGTGGGAGTGGAGAACAGAGTTTGTTATTTTAAATGCAAATTCTCCAGGTTGCCGAGACCTTATAAAAATAGCTCACGGAAATGTCCTTTAGAATTTCCAGGTTCTTCCTCTTTTGCTCACAGCAGTTTCCAGTTTCCATTGCTTTGCAGATTATGCAACAAAGGGTTTATTCCTCTAGCTGCAAGGACTTTGCTGTGGAGTCCAGCAAATAGAAGCGGATACAATAATACAACAGAGGGCTTGTTAGCTCTAGTAAAGAACATGTGGAATCAGGTTGATGTAAACCGTCACTTCACCATGACTGTGGTTCACTCTTCCTGCCTCAGAAATACTTGAGAGCACCTTGCATTATGTTGCATTGAAATCACGTTTCCCAGGGTAATGAATTATGTACCATTTGTACTCCAGCCTCTTTGGAGTATTCTGCTCTAAATGTTTGCATCAGTGCCAGAGAGTGTAAGGTGATCTCATTAGGGCAAGAGAAGTGGAACATATATTAGTAGACACAATATAATTCTCCAATAGTCTCATGTCAATCTACAATTAAAATGCAACTACACATATCACTTCTTGGGACACCTACAGAGCTACAATTTCATCACATAGTCCAAGGGGAAAAATGATCCCAAAGAGCTGATCTGGCCTAATAACATCTCGCCGCAAGGCCAGCGCTCCTCACCAATATAGCTGCTATGAGGCAGGAAGTGACAGACGTCCTCTCAGGTGGAGGGAATCCTGCCACCATATAAGTCTGCTGAGTCGATTAGACCTTTCATTTTCCTTCGGTGGCTGGTTCTGAGCATCCAACCGTGCGCATCTTGCATTTTCGGAGACTGTCATGGTGGGCATTTCCCAATTGAATGTTCTCTACTTGGGAGTCACTTTTGAAACATTTACTCATTTAGGGGCTGTCTCATTTCTTAAAGACTTCCAAGGAGCTTGAAAATAGTTTTCCCTTTTCTTGGGTGAAAAGGGACTGAGCTGCCAGGACTTGGTGTAGGCAAGCTGCCTTCTTGATTTAACATTAAGCTCTGCCCCTACGACATGATCTGACTATCTGTGGATAGGTGCTAGTAAATGCATGCAGTGATAAGTTTTTAAACTTCAAATGTACAAACTGGGTGGTATACTGTTCTGTAAGAGTAGGTGTCTGTAAGACAGCAGTTTTAACTCTTTTAAGTACACCCTCCAAAAAGATAGGTATAGTGTTCAGCCTAAACATCTGTAATCTGGAAGCAAGAAGAGATGGAGTTTTATTTTTGACCTATAGACTCCCTGTAATATGCATATATGTATGTATACGTGTGTGCATAAAATTATATATGTGTGTGTATATATATACATACATGGGGGGGAGGTTTTTAAATGATGGCAATGAAAGCAGCTTAGTAAATAAGCTGTCATTGTGAAGTGAACAGATGTTTTGATAACACCACCAAAGAAATGCCTTCTTTGAATGTGTGTGTTTGTCTTGGATGACGTTAGAGCAAATGTGTGAGAATGCTTGTTTCTGTACCTTTCTGCTCCTCAAAATGTTGTCTTGAGCCAATGTTACGGGCACCAACGAAAGAGCAAGAATTTTATAAGCATTTTAAACATCTTTTTGAGCCTTTCAGTCAAATGGTAAACTGATCACAACACGTTGCAAAAATAAAAATCCCACACAAAATCAAAAGGAGATATTTAAGATAAATATACCTGAATAAGAGTAAATCTCAATCAAAAAGTCATGTGCCAAGGTGAGCTCATTTCAGGGCAGCCTCTTTTCTCCCCTTCCTACATCTAATCCCATGCATCTGTTCACTCATTTGCCCCCCTCTTTACTATGATATGGTTCCTTTAGGTTGCTTGGCAACCATTATAATGCTGCTGCACATGCGTGCTAGATAATAAATCCTATCTTACCTTATTTTTCTCCTTCTTTAAAACAAGGAATTACAAAACAAGATATTTTCCTTCTTTTCTAATGGACAAAAAAACATCTGTGGGAATTTCAAAGGCATATAAAATGCCTGCAAGGATGCAGATAAGTAATTACAATTCTTGACAAAGTATAACTGATCATTGCCTAATGGCTCTACATACAGTTATTATTTGTAATGGCCTCCTTTTTTAAATATGTGTACATTAATGCACATATGTCGATATATGTTTGTGTGGAACTATAAAGAGAAAGGGAGAGAAAAGAAAGAAAGTGACAGCTGCTATGTTCCAAACAAAGAAAATCAAGGAAGTTCCTGGAAATAATCTTGTTTTATGTATTTTTTTAAACAGTGGATGCAATAGTTAGGAGACTGGACCTGGACTAAATCCATCTACTTTTTTCTATAAGGAATCAGACAAAGCTTATGGCCTTCCCCTTCCCCTCCTTGGCAAATCCGAGTGTCCTGCTGCTTTCATTTGTTTTTGATCTGCCTCATTAAAAGACTATTGATGGCTTTAACTATTGTCCTTGTTTAGGTGCTGATTTACAAGCACTAATATCTGACTGTGCGAGATTAATGGGAGTCCAGGCAGTTTACGATTATCCTGAGGTCCCTGACCACACATGTAGGGGTTTGGGTAGGGGTCATGCACTCCTATGAAAAACTCCAAAGCAGGCTTAAACCTGGGAACGTTTTAATAGGATTGAATCTGTAATAGGATTTGGCAGCTTGGCAGAAACTGGATGGTGTGTCTTGTTTGGGGTTTCTCTCTTTTCTCTTTATTTATTTATTTTTAATGGTAGAGTCATTATTATCTTGGAATAAAAGGGTGATATTTTATGTTGAAGTCTAAATATTGTTACTGTGGTTTAAAGGAGTCCTTAAAGAAAAAAAAAGCTATGCAATATAGGACATTAAAAGAAAAAAGAAAAGAATGGTGTGCATGAAATGCTGTTTCCATTATGTAGTAAATTAGAAGGTTAAAAAAAAAGATGGGGAGAGAACAAAATTTCTGTTGTGAATGGCTGTGTATTTTTAGCTAAAAATGCTTTAAGGAGTCTAAAAGGTGCTGGAAATGTAAGGCTATTTACAAAAGGGGATATTTCTCCCTTCCTGGCACCACGTTCTGCTAGAGAGCACAGCGCCCAGAAGCTGAATTCTCCCTTAGTCAAACAACAAGGGCACCCTGACAGCAGGAGTGTGGTGCGTTTGATTTTTGAATAATACTGCAAACACGAATAAAATTCAAAGTAAAGGTACCACACTTTTGATAATATCCCAAATGGAATTCTATCAATATTTTAGTTCCCATTTAAAATCTGGCACAGGGGACTGTGAGCTTTGTCAACACTATCTTCTATGTCAATTCACTTGATGATAGTGTCTAAATTTGAGAACAGTGGTGGTAAAATTATTTAACCTCTTGGACTCTGGACATTGGAACATTATGAGGAGACTATCACTTAAAGATGCCCTCGTTAATTTTGGTGGCCCAGAAATGGAAAGGCAAGATATACAGCCCTGGCCTAGAGGGTCATACAAGTGCCCTTTTACAGGACCTAACCTGTAAATCTCAAAACACAAAAGAAGTTACGGTGGCTGTGAGACCTCATAAAAAGGTAATAGGAAAATAAATTACAGATTTTGTTTTGGATGGCTTTAAAAGTCTAGTCGGAGCAGAACTTTTAGGAAATCTAAACTTTAACTAAAAATCCAGGATGTATTTATGACTTCAAAGAAATTCACTTTCACACCCAAATACGTAGCTCAGCCAAGTCATTCTACTGCATTATTTGCTGTCATTCTGCTTCAGAAAGTCTCACATTTTCCAAGTAGAACTATAGAGATGAAATGAGTGAATTATTTCAAAGAGTATTCTTTCACAGAATCATTTCACTCTTTGTTTAATGTCATTCCCAAAAACTATTTTTCAAACTCTATATTTTGTTATCATTGGTCCTTCAGCCCAAGATCTGAGGGATTATTATTATTGTTGGTATTATTATTATCACTATTATTATTGCTTTCTAAGTACTTAATACATCCTTCCTATCATAACCACATCTGTAAATACTATAAAATTAAGCATTCATTATAGTTGTGACCATTTTCTCATTATATGGAAGGAAGTTATCCAAGTCTCCTTCTCATGGATGAAGCAGTTTAGAGCAATGATTTTAGGGTCTATACAGCATGGACGTTGTTGGAACCACAGGAGTGTTGATAAACTATGCCACAATGTCTCTTGGACACAGTGCTTTGACCAGTGGCCAGGCCTGAGATGAATCCAGCACCCTCTAAGGGCAAATCCACAGGAAAGCCAACAACCACTATAAATGTTCTGGATTCATATCAATTAGAGCTTTAAAAATACTCCATTCCTAATGTTCTCCAAAAACTTCCCCAAATGTACATGCAATTTCATTATCATGATCACCACTTTTTACTATTTAAGACCACATTCTAACAATATTCTTCATTATTCACATCCCCAAAAGGAAGAAAAATCTACTTAATCCAATAACCTGGTATTTTCTTCTCTAAATCCAAACTGCATTAAATACAACTTGACAATTGCTTACCCATTACCATAAAATAAAATGCTCAAAGGAATTATGATCCTCTGTTTTGTAGACCAAGAAAATGATGATGAGTTCTGAAGTGGCTTAACAAGGGCCAGTAAAATAATGTCTTACCTAAGAATTCTACCTGAGTTCAGCTCAGAACTGATTCAAACTTTTTAACTGTAAATGCCTTAGAAATGAGTTATGAAGCTATGGTCCTACTCTCTAGATGCTAATATACTAATCAATTAGTTCAACACTTTCATGAGCTTTAAAAACTAATTTGGCAACACTTATCCTGAACCCTATAAACTAATTGATTAACATCATTGCCATAAAGATACAAAGAGACAAAAATTTGACACAAAAAGACAAAAATTTCATTTTACTAAAGTGTCTGATCCTGATTTTCAGAAATACTAATTGAAACTAAAATAAACTCTTGATAATTTTCAGAATCTTTTCTAATTTAGAAGACAGATCTGATGCAAAGATGATACACGGCATACACGTGTACAAAGAGAAAGACGAGGAAAGAAAAAAGATTATAGTTGTTCAATTATTACATTTATGAAGCTAAAATTACCACATTATGCCTAGTCATCTTATTTGTAAAGCCTCAGAGGAGTGAAACTAAATACCCATGAAGCAACTTAATTTTCTATGTTTCTTCAATAATATCCTTTCATGACAGTTCACTGAGTCCAACGCGTCAAGCACCTCCATAGGAGAGATGGCAATTTCCATTTGATCAGATTTCTTTCAAAGAGGAACACCCAGCGCATCACTTTGGGAGACAGGACTGTTTTTGTTTTTTGTATTTTTTGTCTTTTTTGCTGGTTTTGGTTTTGTTTTGGTAAAGCTGTATCATTACACTTTACTTTCTAATTTTTAAATGCAAATTGTACTTTAGAACCGTGATCAGAATTATTTCTGTTTATGTTTAACTGAGGTGTTCATGACTGCATGGAACAAATGTAAGCATTCATCAGCACATGCAGAAACTGCTCATGGCTATAGTGTCAGCTGTGCCTGTTCTTTTCCTGATCCCAGGAGTAAGTGAATCTTGGCGGAAATGGAGGATAAAGCTATGAAATGAGCCCAATTCAAAAGGGATGTTACATCAGTAATATATGTACACACTCTTCTCCCAGAAAGAATCCATCTAATTCAGAAGAGAAAGTCTGGCTGATAGTTGATTTCACTTAAAATGTCCCTTATTTGGCTCACCAGAGCTTCTCCTCCAGGCAGGAAAGGAGAACAGAGAATAATGCTTCTCACAATAGCAGATCCAAATCACTATTCCAGAGTCTCCCCCAAGAGTGAGATGTCCTATGCAGGGGTTCTGGGAAGGAGTTGGTGATTCCTTGGTCAAATATGTTTGATGAAGTACCTGACCAAACAAAAATTCACCACATTTCTTTATTACTGGTCTAGAGCCTTTAATATGCTAAGGCACATTTCAAATGTTCCAGAGAGTGACAGCATACCCAGATTTGCCACACCTACTGGAACCTCTTTTCACAGAACATGGTATGACAATGGTTGCTTTGCTTTCCAAGTTCTCAGGGAGGTTGTAAGCTGGTCAGAGAACTCCAGTGGGAGGTTGGGGGCTGCAGTTTCCATGCAGCCCGGCCTGGGCACACTGTGACCCAGCAGGCATTACTCACTGTCTGTTGCAGGGCTGTGCTAAGGTCCTCTGGAAACCAGGATCTGAAAGGAAGAGCGCAATGTCCAGAAAAGAAGAAGTAGGTAAAGCATTAGAAACTGGGTCTCTGAAATGTCCTCAAGCCTTTCATCCCTCTTTGCTTCCCCTGTGGTCTTGCTTGAGAGCCGTCAAATTGCTGGGAGGAAACAACACAGCTTAACAGGCTTCCTCATCTCCCTAGCTAAGAGAGTTGGAAGAACGTTTTACGGACTTCCCTGGTGGCGCAGTGGTTAAGAATCCGCCTGCCAATGCAGGGGACATGGGTTCGAGTCCTGGTCCAGGAAGATCCCACATGCCGCGGAGCAACTAAGCCCGTGCGCCACAACAACTGAGCCTGTGCTCTGAAGCCCGCGTGCCTAGAGACCATGCTCCGCAACAAGAGAAGCCATGACAATGAGAAGCCCGCGCACCACAACGAAGGGTAGCCCCCGCTCGCCGCAACTAGAGAAATCCCGCGTGCAGCAACGAAGACCCAACACAGCCAAAAAATAATTAAAATTAAAAAAAAAGAACTTTTTAATGGCTGGTGATGAAGTGGGCAAAGCATACCACAGATGTCACCATCGTGCAGACCCCAACAGGGACAGATGTGGTGTATGGGGCAAAAGATGGTTCTGTCTGTAGCCTTTGAGGAAATGCCAGCATTCCTCAGACAGAAGCTAGATAAGGTTGATACTACTACTACTACGAATAGTGGCCATTTCTGAGGACTTACAATGGGCTGGGCACCCTCCTAAGGACTTCATATACATTGTTTCATTTAACCCTCACAACAAGGACCCTAAGAAATAAAATCCCCATTTTGTGGATGAGGAAATTAAGGTTTAGAGACAGTCACAGAACTCAGCCAGCCAGTGAATAGTGGAATCAGCATTTGACAGAGATCCTTCTGATTCTATGTCTGTGGAATTAACTGTTTTGCCTAAGCCTGGGTCAGTGCCTTATGCCTCACTCAACTAAGATACAGCACAAACGAGGCACCTGCAAAAAAGCCTTGTCATCGCCCAATTCCTTCTGCATGGAATTACCCAGAATAAATCCCACTGGATGGAATAAGTTAGTGTATATTTTGATTTTAATTAATAAGGATAAAGCAATTTTGAAGCACCTTTTCTTTTAAATAAGTTGTACCCTTTTGTTATAAGTTTATCAGGGAAAGAAGAAAAGATGGAGAAATATGAAATGTACAGTGGTCGAAAAATTGCATATAAATATTAATTAATAAATGGCTATTGAAGGACGTAATTTAAAATGCAATCAGTTTCTAAATTATTGAGATTGTTACTTAGAATAGGATGTCAGATGAAATGTACATCATTGCCACAATACAACATGACCACACCAGGGATAACCTATCTTAAACAGTGAACCTCTGAAATCTCTTACTTCCATGCTTAGGCAAATTTGCATAAAATATCACCAATAGTCCCACATCCTCTTGCACTGTGCAGTGGCCTGAAAAACTGCCCAGCACCTATTCAATGACCAGCATCAATCTGGGCATGATTGTCTATCGTTATATAGGTCATTGTAGATGAGTCTCAGGCCATCAATCAGATGGCTTCATAGTTCCCATACATTCCCGAGGTCACCATTCTAGAGGGATCTGTGTTCTTCAGAAAGCATGCTCTGAAGGCTTTTTTGCTTCTAATGTTTACTAACCAAATGTAAAACTGTATACTAGAAACATAAGAGGGTTATGTTTACTAACCAAATGTAAAACTGTATACTAGAAACATAAGAGGGTTAAGTGGGCATGCTTGTTGCAATTTAAATAATTACGGTAAATTTGTGGGTTGAACAAGATATCCTACAAAGGAGATTCCAAATTTTATTTTGATTATTTGAATGTGTCCTTCCACCTAAGATATCCATTCACTTAAAGGAATTCTCCTTAATGATTGTAAGAAGATAAATCTGACTTCACTATATTGTTTTATCCTGTGTGTATTTATGTACATGATATATGAGGAAAGATAAAAATGTCTGGGTCCCAGGTGTGTAGCCTAAGGAAAAAGTGCCTCTAGGCCCAGGAAAGGGCCTGTGACCCATTTACAGGGCATCAGGACTGCTGCAGGGTGGCTTTCTGGGACTTCTCCAAGTTGGAGAATTATACCTCACTATCTTATCTAGGAGACAGGAGACTCCAAAACAGAGGGAGGTGGTCTCAGTTTCCTTCTCCAAGCTGAGAGACCCAGATCAAACTCTCCTGGACTCATTCAAATCCAAAGCCCGTTGCTGGAAACTTTCCTCCCACTGGCACATCCAGCAGCCTCCATCACTTTCACTCCCACCTGAGTCCCTTAGGCCTCAGCTCTTTGATAACAGAGGGCTTTGATAAAACACCCAGATATATGTTCCCATTCTCTCTCATTTCCATTCCCCAAATGTGACTAGTCCCAGAGATTTTCACCAGTCTGGTGGCTGAGGTTGGGGTCCTGAGATCATAGCAGGCTTGTGGATGTCTAAAGGACCAATCCAGTCATGTGACATATAAATTGTTTACTTTCCAAATCACAGTTGCTGCAGGCCATGAGAAAACTTGTCAAGCCCACAGGGTGCAGTGAGACAATGGAGGTTGGCTCTGATACTGTAATGCTTGCCTTTGTGTTGCGCTAATTGCTTGGCCCCAGGGCTTATTTGGCTCAGCAGTTGGAGAAGGGGCCTTGCTTTTGCTCTCTGATGTGTGTGTCCTCTTAGCTAAACTTGCAAGACTCCCTTGTCTTAAAAGGATGCACCTCAGAAGCAAATGATGTTTCACGTGGTTACTTCAGTATAAGAAGCCCTGATTTAAAATGCCATCAGTTTCTAAATTATTGAGATTGTTATTTAGAATAGGATGTCAATGAAATGTACAGCATTACCACAATACAACATGACCGCACCAGGTATAACCCAACCTAAACAGCGAACCTCTGAAATCTCTTATTTCTGAAATCTCACACTGAACCAGAGCTCAAGGTTTTAAATGATCAGTACTTGCCTATAATGAAATTGTTGTTCAAGCAGCAAAATAAGACAAAGTAGCTTAGCATCATAGACAAGATTTCAGTCATTCTTGACTTTTAGCACTTTGGGACGAAATAGATTAATTACGTAAGCAACGTATTTGTCTCCAATCACATGCAGAATATCCCGCTGCCCTCCTTTTAGCCACTAGTCAGGTAGCATCTGTGTAACAAAGAGATCGTGAACTTTAATTCTAACAGCCACTTGAAAAATTCGACCTCATGGCTTCCCTGTGGTCACACAGAGTAAAGAAGGGAGCCTGACAAGTGTCAGGACTCGATCTGGATAACGGGCCTCGATCCAATAAACTGTGTTCAATGATTGCTTCAGCCAAGTGGCCGGGCTCTTGCCAGACACGTTAAGCTCTTCCTTACAGCCCTACAGGGACAGCACTGGCTTCTTCATTAATACCACAAGGTTAGCAGCAGTGACTCAGTTACCTATAAAAATACACTCGATTGACAAGGATTATTTACAGAGAAAGGAAGATTTAAACACATGGACTGGGAAACTGGGAACTTGTCAAAAAGTGAAAATAGGCAGCTACCCTATAAAATCAGGGCAACCTTTCTCTTGCCTAGATGGCATTCTAACTTAGGGACGCACTGGAGTTTGCAGAAGTGGCTGTTGGCACCCAAGCACACAAAATCGAGAGTTCTCTGAAATATACCCCCCAAATAATAATTACCATATACGTTTTAAAGCACTTGACAGTTTACAGATTGCTCTTCTATTTGTTTTCATGTCAAGCTATAAGGGCGAAAAGGATGACAGAAGATAAAGATAACTTGGCCTTACTAGCTATCAGGTCTAGACTAGTCACTTACCTAGTGGGGTTTTTCAGTAGGAGAGACAGGGAGTTCCATCTTTTAGTTTCTAACATAACAAAAACATGCCCACTTACCAGATAGATCATGTTGGAAGATGACTTCATGACAACATTCTAGGTGACACGGCAGCCACCGTGTTAGTTTTCTAATACTGCATAACAAATTACCACAAACTTAGCAGCTTAAGATAACACCCATTTATTTACTCACTGTCTCTGTATGTCAAAGTCTGGACATGGTATGACCGTGTTCTCAGCTCAGAGTCTCACTAGGGCTAAAATCAAGGCGTCAGCCAAAATCATCTGACGCGTACTGTCTTCCAGACTCATGTAGTTGTGGCAGAATTTGATTCCTTGTGGTTATAGGACTGAGGTCCCTGTTTCCTTTCTTGCTGTCTGCCAGGGGTCAGTCTCAGCTCACAGAGGAAACCCCCATCTCCTGTCACATGGCCCCTCTATCTTCAAAGCCAGACACAAGGGACTTGCCTTGTGGTGTAGTGGTTAAGAATCCGCCTGCCAATGCAGGGGACACAGTAGCCCCACAGTGAAGAGTAGCCCCCGCTCGCCACAGCTAGAGAAAGCCCACGTGCAGCAACAAAGACCCAATGCAGCCAAAAAAAAAAAAAAGCCAGAAACAAAGATCTTTTTTTTTTTCAGGAAAAGCTCTGTCCCTTTTAGGGACTTGCCTGATTAGGTCGGGCCCACCTAGGGTAATCTCCTTTTCTTAAGGTCAGCTACTTTCATACCTTAATTACATCTGAAAAATCCCTTCACCCCTAGAACAGTGTCTCTCTGAAAAACTAGGAGAGGATGCATATACACCATGGGGCAGGGAATCTTAGGGGCCATTTTAGAATTCTGTCTACCATGAGTGTATGAAAGAATGAGAGCCTTGGGATGAAATCTGAACATGACAGTCACGGTCAGGTAAATCTTCAAGGACTCTGCTCCAGTTAAAGATGTGGAAGTTCCTCTTTGGGGTTCAGGAGGAGTGATGGCAGCTGCTGGGACCATACAGTTCCAGTATCTTCTATAATGACAACAAACTCCCCTCTGATAAGAACGAATATGTGATACAGAGTCTGGGCTGCTCATTCCAGAGGAAAGAGAAACTTAAAAATCAAAGGACAAAAGGAGTTGTTTCAGCTCCTTTTTTTGATACTCTGAAAGAAGTAGTCAAACTCCCCTCTCCCTAGGCACAAACACAGCCAGTCTGGACCTTCTCTTGAAGCTTGCCCAGATCTGACTGGAACAGAAGGCAGGTGACCTGCTATCACTAAGAGCTGGGTGCTGTACTCCCAAGTTACGTGTGTGAATGGCTGAAAGGATATTTCACTCTCGGCCCCATGCAGTGGCACTTGAGGAAGAGGACTGCAGTGGGCTAGTTCTGACACATAGACCGAGAGGGAATGGGTTAAAAAAAAAAGGTTTTCTACTCGGGCTTCCCTGGTGGGGCAGTGGTTGAGAGTCCACCTGCCGATGCAGGGGACACGGGTTCGTGCCCCGGTCCGGGAAGATCCCACATGCCACGGAGCGGCTGGGCCCATGAGCCATGGCCGCTGAGCCTGCACGTCCGGAGCCTGTGCTCCGCAACGGGAGAGGCCACAAGAGTGAGAGGCCCGCATACCGCAAAATAATAATAAATAAATGAATGAATAAATAAAGTCTTCTTCTCAAGACTCAGAAATAACCTCAAGGGGCAAAAATGAAACAAAAAAATGAAACTGAAAGTCTTCTTTCATATTATGGTAGGTTTTTGTTTTGTTTTATTTTTCTTCTTTAAAGTGAAACAAGCTAACCAGGCCTTGGACAGCTTAGAGTTTTTTAAGTTCTTGTAAGTCCTAACCTTAGCTTCAGTCTGGTGTGCTCTAAACACTCTCTCTGGGACAGATAATTTTTCTTCATTATGAATTTTAAAATGGAAACTTTAACAGATGAGCACTGCTTCCCCAGGAGGAGACATCATTAATATGTAAAAACCTATGAGAAGAACAATACCCCAGCACACCAGCCAGCCATTTGCCATCTCCCTGCCACCCATATTCTCTGCCTCGTCTCCCACCCTCTGCCACTGATTAAGGGGGAGCATACCCAGTGCTTGACTCAATTCCAGAAAACTCAGTTTATGATCAGAGAACAAGGAACTGGGAGGCCTGAGAGGCAAAGATCAAGAGTGGGGATGCCTTGGGGGCACATGAGTGGCAGGTGATGGAAAGTAGAGTAGGATGAATGGAACATGGCTCCTCCATGTCTTATGGACAATACATGCAGATATTAAACAGAATGCCTTTCTCTTTAGCATGGTAGGGCTTATTTTTCATCGTTAAATTAGACTTCGTAGCTGGATGGGAATCTGAGCATCTACAAAATGTGATGCTCCACAGCATTGTGGGATAAGCACCACTAGTGGCCAGGAGTTCTGGGTTCTAGGTCTCTCATTTAGCCATGAAAAGACTAGTAAGTTAGTTATTGCTTGGAGACCAGCCTCTATGTCTACACAGTGGATGCGATTAATACCCCACTTATTTTATATTAGTAGGTTTTTGAGAAGGTGAAACTAAAGATAGATGTGTATGTGTTTGAAAAGAATAAAATTCTCTAAAAAGAGAGAAGTTTCTGAAAAGAAATTTCCAAGAATCCATAAGGTTTTGCAAAGTTGCTTGCATTTATATAAGAGAAAGAGACGATAGTTCATGGTAAAAATGGTTCAGGACCCCATTTTCCTACATAAAGAGAGCTGGGGTCGTGGAAATCCAACTGGCTCATGCTAGCGATATCCATTCACAGACGAACCGTCACAGGGAGAGTGCATATTACTGAGTGCAGAGAGAATCATTATGCTTATGTCTATGAACAAAATGAAATCTCAGACAGACTTCATCTGAATTATCAAGAAATTGAAAGGAAAAGAAAATACCTAAACATTGGCTTTTGAAGCTATTTACTAGCCATGCATGTTAAAGACATCGAACAGGGAAGGGGAAATTGTAGTACATGTATTCTGAATTCCTACATCCTTCTAGAGTCAATGGCAGGAGAAAGCTATACTTAATCACATTTTAAAGATAAAAATTTTCCATCATCCTTATTATCTTTCACATGTACAGATATTGCCTCTTTCCTATGGGAGTTAAAGTTATTTACAAATCACAAAACCTATTACCTAATTTTCCCTGTGTTTCCAGTCTGTCAAACATACAAAGGCAATACAAAAACCCCTAGTAATGCAGTGTTCCTATCAGCACAGGAAAAAATCAAAAAATACATTCCATTAAACAAATGTTTTTGGAGTTGAGTGAGTATGATTAGTGCCCAGTATTAGGGATATTATGGGGAATAAACAAAAAATGTCTGCAAACACACAATCCAAGTAGGGTCCTAAAACAGATATAAAAGTTTAAAAAAATGGTACAAGACAACTGTGCTACAAGAAAATTATGCAAGATCGCCTTGGAGATGAAGAAGGCATTTGATCTCAGCCTTAAGGTAGACTTTTACTGGGTGTAGGCTTGGGGGCAGACTTCCAGGGGTACATTGTGAGCAAAAGGATGAGAATGGAATAGGGTAGGACTTTTATAGGGAAAAATGTAGAGCATAAAAGGGATGAGGCAGAAGTGGGAGGATAAACATAAAGACAAAGTTGGTAAAGAATTCTGAAAGCTAAGCTAACAATTTTGACAAGATGCTTTAGCCAAACCATTGAAGGATTTTGAAAATAACTATGCTGTCAATGAAGCTATGCTTCAGGAAGATTAATCTTATATCGTTGTGGGTTCAATTTAAACAAAGAAAGCCTGGAGGTCTTGACTAGTTAAAGACTATAGCACTGGTATGGGCAAGAGGTGCTGCAAATTAGGGTAGAGTCACAGGAATAAGACATGAAATGGTGCTAGAGGAACAGGCAGAATATTGCTCTGCAAGTGTACAATATCTATAAAGTCGTAATAATGTAAATGGTGCTTATCTGTTTTCACCTTATAATTAACTGTTAAATAAATTATGGAAAATTATCTGTTACAAGAGAAGAGAATGTCAACACTATTGACTTTCACAATATCAAAATAATGAACTTTCTGGCAGAGATGAGGAATTAGAAGGGGGAAAAGGTGATGGAAAATTGTGAGCACTAATGACTTTATCTCCCAATATGGAGGTCAGGAAATACTGCCTGATGAAACAAAAGGTGGAGGTTGAAGCAGGGTGATTGAGCTTCTGGAATCAACCAGTGAAGGAACTAAAACTAGGGTGGGGAAAGACAGAGAAGAAAGGATGGTGTGAGTGATATCAATTCTCACTTATCATCAGAAAAGTCAAAAGACAACATCTAAAGTTGATAAATCAAGAAATAATAGCATAAGGTTATTGCTAGCACCATGAATGTTATCATGGAAAAAGAAAAATAAAAGAGAGAAGTGGTGGGCAAGGCTTGGATGGAACAAGGGCTATTGCTTTTTGTCACAAATTCTGCTGTAGCCATTTGATTTTCACCCATGTGCATGCATTACTTTGATTAAAAATGTAAATTAAAAATCAAAATCTAATTGATGAGATTTGGCAACAGTTTCAACAGAAAAAGAAGAGAGAGAGGTTGACTGATTTTCCACATCTAATTGACTGAGAGTTTGGTGAATGAAACATTAATGTTTACTGGGGCAGTCAGGAGGAGAGATGGAGAGCAAGGTGAGATATGGAGTTTGCTTCCCCACATAAATTTAAAAGTTAAAATGAGTTTTAAGGTAGTCATGGCAGATGTTACACAGGATTGCAGTCAAACATTTGGGCTGGGTCAAAGCATAGATTCATTGCTTGGAGGGACTTAATTCAATGCTTAAGCAAAAGTATAGCGGGCCAAATATCGGCTTGCTGTGTTTGTTTTCAGACCAGTAAAACCCAACCTGACAAAGAAAAAAGATGCTGAATGATCCCATAATAGCTGAACTCAAGAGAAATATGCAACTTCCATCTCGTGTCCTTGCTTTTGCTGAATTCAATGAGTTTAGCCTAATTTAAGCTAATAGAGGACAAAAGAGCAGTGATAGGAAGAAGAGATAAAAAGGACTGTGCATTTTAACTAAAGATAGAAAAATGACAGCGCTGCCTGTTAAGCAGCACCTATTATTTCCAGTCATTTTGAAATGATATTAAACACAGCTGTAAAAATTATCAAAGAATAAAAAAAGCATCACAGTAATCTCAGTCAACATTTGGCACATTGTAAAATTCTATTAGAAACTGTATCCCTCTTGGGATATATATTGTTCACATCACTTTTGTTAATCAATTCGTATGACCAAGAACTAAATGAGTGCGGACCCAGATGACAAAACGTTTTGACGGGTCAGCAAAATCCCTTTGTTGTCCTGAGAGTAAAAAAGGCCCTCAGTTTTGGAAGTGTGAAAGATAAGTAACATTGTTAAGGGGCGGTAAATCCTTGTAGCCAAATCCATCTTCCTGACCAAGTCACCTCCCTTCTTAAAATCCTTTGGTGATGGAAATGAAGAGTCTGACTGTTTTTGATGCTGGACCACTGAAAGCTTTCAGTCTCATCTCTCCTCTTGCCTCTCTTTTGCCCCACAGCTGGGTAAGCTGCTAAAAAAAACCCTGAGCACGCTCTCCTCTGGTGCCAGTGGAGAAGTTCAAGCTACACAAGCCTGGCCTGTAGGTGGGAATCTCCGGCCCAGCCCCACCTTCTACATCCACAGTGAAAACCAAAGCCACTTGCCTCTCCCACTTGCCGCGGGCCATTTTGGAGTGGTTCTGGACGCCTGCTCTGCTCTCTGCAGGAAGTCTTACTATGTGTGCAGTAACTTTCTCATACTCTGTTGGTTGGAACATATATGGCTTCCTCAGTCTCAACATCCAAACCAATCTGGGGAGAAGGACTGATCCCGCTCTCCATGGGACAACCACAAAACGAGTGGATTTCCATCACTCTTCAGATAAATGACAAAATAATAATAATGGCTAACACTTACGTAGTGCTTGCTAGGTGCCAGACATTGTCCTGAGGTCTTTACATTCATCAACTCATTAAATTTGCATGGAAGTCCCATGAGGTAGGGAGTATTATGAAGTTGAAGATACTGAGATGCAGAAAGGTTAAGCGACGTGTCCAATACCACAGGGCTAAGAAGAAGCAGAGCAGGATTTGAACCCAGGCCCCCAGCTCTAAAAGCAGTGCTTTTACCCCAGTACCATTGCAACTCTAATGAAGAAGTAGCCTGTGAAGCCTGGAACAACCTGGCTTCGGCCCACCTTTCCAGCCTCATCCCACACAGTGCTCTGTCTGCTTTCAGACGGATACTGGTTGGCCCTGTTCCCTCCTCCACTGGGCCTTGCCCCTGCATTTCCCTTCCTCTTTGCCAAGGTAGCTCTTATTCAAACCTCAGCTCTCAGGGAAGCCTTTTCTGACCACTCGCCTCCCTCCCACCTATTCCCCAACTACTTCAAATCTTCTTATTACAAACTTCAGAGTAAGCCATGTACCTCTCATTTATGCCTTTATTAGTACTCTAGGTTTTCCTCTATTTGTGTGATCATTTGGCTGTTCTCCTCTCTCGGTAAACCATAATCTCGCTGACAGCAGGGACCATGTTCATTTTTACTTATTGTTACACTTTGGCAGCACCTGGCACTGAAATAGTTCCTCTATAAATGTTATATTTGTGAAATAAACAAGTAATACACAGTCATTTCCATTTCAGCCAGTCATGTATACTGCCCATAAATAGACTGACCCTGTAGCAGAAATTTATAAGCAAATGGGTTTTGTGGATTGATGCCATTTTTCCTACTCTGAAATTGTAATTCTTACAGTCCCTGTGGGGTTTTCTAGTGGGGGGAGAAGGAGCCAGTTTCCTCTCCCTGGGTCCCTCTATAAGTCTTGCATGAAGCGATCTCACACTCCAGTAGTGCCTGACTTGGGATGGTCCACTGGGCATCCCTCCGAGGGCAGAGTGGGAAGAAGCCAGGGGCAAACTCTGTGTCATTCATGGTAAATGCACCCCTGTCCCCACGCCCAGGAAAGGTGGTCCGCGTCTGCGCATGGTGTGCGAGGTTCTGCTCTTCGGAGATCCTCTTCACTGTGATCTGAAGCTGCCCAAGGTTAGCTGATTACCCACCTTCCTGGACAGAAAAATCCAAAAGTGGGGAAGCGAGGTGCTAAATTTAACTGTGTTCGCTATCTCTCAAGTGTTTTCTTTTCTTTGTTTTTTTTTTTTTTTTTTTATGTTACGCGGGCCTCTCACCGTTGTGGCCTCTCCCATTGCGGAGCACAGGCTCCGGACGCGCAGGCTCAGCGGCCATGGCTCACGAGCCCAGCCGCTCCGCAGCATGTGGGAGCCTCCCGGACCGGGGCACGAACCCATGTCCCCTGCATCGACAGGCGGACTCTCAACCACTGCGCCACCAGGGAAGCCCTCAAGTGTTTTTCATAATTTTTTAAATTCCATATTCACATCTCTCTGAAGTAGCTAATATCATCTCCATTTTCCAGGTGAGAAACTGAATAACCTAAGTCGTGTGGCTAGTAAATAGCAGTGGATGTGCCAGGATTCAGGTCTGAATAGTGCCAAATCCAATGGTCTTTCCATCTCAGAATGACGACTCCGTCCTGGCTCCTAAATCCAAAAGAGAAGGATCTTTTTGTATCAGGATATGAGGAATTCAGTGCTGAAAGGGACACCTTAAGATTGTTTCAAAACATTCTGGCCTCATTTAAAATGCTGAGAAGAGATATTTTTATCTAGTAAAAGAAAACCTTTCCTTTCATCTTGAAATTTTTTAAATTAATAATCATTAAATAAGAAGACAGATGGCCTAATTGTTAAAGATTCCTTTTAGAGATGAAGAGAAAAAAATAAATGAATGAGGAACACTTTCTTAAAATAAGATGATGCCTTATAAAGACTTTATTGATGCCCAATAAAGCCTTGCCTGAGGAAAAAATAAAAAGTTCCCATGTAACTCCTTGTTAATTGGAGGAAAGAAACACACAGGAGAAAAAAACATAAATAAAATCCTATGGGATTCAGCAATAGATTCCATGAAAGATAATATTCCTGAAAACGCTGGAGAGAAAGAGGTAATTGAAACTGACGATGGGCTGGATCGTTAAGTTAGGAGAGCAATCCCAGCCTGTGAAGACCTCTAGGTCCCATGCAGTAAGTAGATGGAAATCAGAGAGTTTGCCCTGTAGAGGGAGGGAGGGGGCTGCTGGGGAGTTGCACAGAGATTCTGAATGGGAGACTCAGAACCGATCTCTGAGGGACCGGGGAGAACAGGTCTCTGAGGTACTGGAAGCCTGAGCTGTCATCACCACCTCCTGGGCTCTTCCATTGCAGAAAAAGAGTGCAGCCTACCCAGAAGCCATCTGGAAGATGCCTAAATGTCTCCTGGCTGGATCTCACTCAATCTCCTGGCCTTTTCAATAAAGGGAAACTGAAAGAGAGCAGGAAGACAGACACACAAGGACCAGCCTTGTGATGACAGAGGAATAGGCGTGTGCAGTCTGTTAAGGGACAGGTGCAGGCTACTGAGCCTGAGTATAACTCGGGAAATATCTGAGCAGATAATCAATCAGTTCTAAGCCATCCATCCCTCACAAGGTCCAGGGTGCTGTGCCCTTTGCAAGGCTTTTACTTCTACTTTACTAATTTCTCTATCTGTTCACCACACACAAGTCAGTATTTATCTTCGAGTTTGAGAAGGTTCTGGCACATACTGGGTCTCTATAAATATTTATTCAACGTACAATAAACTATAAGTAAAAGTTTGTGTTCACTTAGCAAACTTTATGTAAGAGACATAAAGAAGGAAAAGCAACCCAGGTTTGATTTGTAGTGACCATTGGTATCAACTGTACTCACTGAGGACAAATGTCAAATATATGGACAATATGCAGTTACGTGGGCAAATGACTAGGAAATCAAACTAGCAAATCTGCAAAGGAAAATTCTGTTTTCCGAAAAGACCTCTTTGGGAATTAAAATTGATACTGAAATTCTAATAAGAACTTGCTTCCATTTTGGTTACAGGACTTGGCAGTGGATACGCTTCCCTGGGAGAAGTCTATATAAAGTTGAGTGCATGTAACTCTTCACACGCAAATATTACAGAGGCCGGGAAATTCTAGCACTTCTGTACAGTGCCAGAATCTAGGGATTTATGCTAGAGTTACCGGGAGACGTCTTGTTCTTCATCCCCAGCGCTTCCGGGAGCAGGGACAACTTAGCATCTACAAGCAGGCGTTAGTAATGTTATACCACCAAGAGCCCCATGTGGATGGCCCATGGAAAAGCAGTCGGACATAAATGGGGAGGCTGCAGAACCCAAAGGCTTCCTTCCCTCAGAGCTCCGTGGAGAAATTCCCACGTGGAATCTGCAAGGAAGGAATGTATTGGTATACCTTCAAATAGCCGATATTTTAATGAATGCCTACAAGGAAACAACTAGTGCTAATGAAACCTCCTTGTCGGAAACTCTTCAGCTGTCTTCTTCACCTAGCCTTGGCCTTCTCCATTCAATTTAATTGTCTTTCCCACATCCTTCCAACCAAGTTTTGTTATTTTTGTGTTTTCTCGTTAGGTTGGAGAAGGAGGTGGAAACAGTAGGAACGCAAGGGAGAAGACTAAGTGGGAAATTTACCTTTAAATTACCATAATACTAGATGATAAATGAGTTTGTGTAAAAAGATCCCTACTCTAGAAACAGTGACATTTTTGCATTGCATAGTTAGTTTATGGAGTGTGTGTGTATATGGTCCCAGGTACCTCTGAAGTACAAGGGTGGTATTTTTATAAATGTCAGTTTTACTTCTCTCTCTGTTTCGGACTCCTATGGTTTGGGGGATCTGGTACAAGTTTGCAGAAAAATAAACTGGACATACACAAGTGAGGCTACTTCATGCTTAACAAATCTGCAGAACTAGTCTCTCCAAGCACTGGAGGATTTTGACTGTATGTGGATTTAGAGGAATCAAAATTAGGTCCTAATAGCTTCCCCTGGGTGTGACTTAACTGCAGTGCAGCCATTTCCAATGTCTTGTCAACTTCTGCACGATTCTTATTTTCTCTGTACCCAGTCTCATCGTCCTAGGCTACTCATGAGGGGTAACCCAGCCTGCATATTTTCCTGGGGAAATATTTTACAGAGTAGGAAGGAAATATTAAGGCCCCATCATCAAGGCTTCACCAAAAGGTTTCAAGGCAGGCATGTTCCACTGGACATGGAAGAATTTATCTCAAGAGCACTAGTAAAATGTAATACAGATCATCTTAAAACATCTTTAGTCACCTGTATGAGCAGAGCAACCAATTTTGGCCACACACCTAGAAGGAAAAAACAGAGGTGGCCCTACTCACAAAAATGCTTTCACCATCAACATACAGTGACATTCTTCCTCATAGCTCAGGTTGAAGGATGTACAGTAGATAAGCCTGCATCCCATAGCACCTGAGGTGGGCCTTTGGAAGCACAATGGAGACAGGGTAACTGGAGGGACCTAATCAGAGAAGCAGTTGCTGTTCAGACAATCATCTCTGGGGCCAACAGCACTATGCCTTCCCCATTCTCTCCCTGTTAAAGTCTTTTCACCAATTCTTTTAAAGGTACACATTTTTCATTGTTATGAATTTGAAGTTACTTGGTAGGTCACAGATTTCCACTGAGCCTATGGCAGAAGGATTCCTAAAGGAAACTATTATGGTTCTTTGTTCTTAAACAAATAAAGTATGTTCTTTATCTCCCAGGAAGCTTATAATATGATAGGTGCAGCTTTAAGTACTAATTATACTAAATAGCAGGGCGTAACTCAAAAGAGAGACTACACCTATTATGTAGAATTCCCTAAAGAAACATTAGAAATTTTACATGCATTGATTGCTAGTTAGCATAAGAAAGACATTTATGAGTTGACTCCACCAAAGCCACAACTGTTTGCATTAGCAAGCAGGCAACATAAGCTAACTGATAAGAATTCAGTGATATAACGCAATTAATATAGTTATGTCTGTTAATTAGTGTTTTCCAACTGTCAAAGAAGATGCCTTTTAGGAGCCAAACTTATTTTACCGATTAAAAATTAGAATCCATCTTGTAAAACTGAGCTGGACCTTCCTTTGATCTAATTAAAGGAAGAGCTTGCGTACTCAAAATTTGTGCCCCTCTGACATAAATTAACATATTCATAAATGAGATAGATGGATATTTTGCAATTAACGTGGGACAACGAGAATAAAGCCTAATTAGTAAACATGCTTTCTTTATTAACTTGCAGGTCAAGCTCTGTTTTACTATAAACCAATAGTGATAGAACAGAGTAATTTTTTTCAAAGAAAATTTATTGACTCTGAAATTCTGTGGCACTCTATCACAGAAATGTGACTCGTTTCTTCATTTCCAGACACCTGTTAGCTCATAACCAGAAGTATACACAAACTGCTGTTTTTTATGCCCAACTGGAGAATTTCAGCCCAGAGCAGGTTTATGGGTTTCCTGAAAGAGTCCATTTTTACTCTTATAATCCTAAAGGCATTTTTACACTGCCTGGAGACACCAAAGACCCTCTTAATCCTCTAGTGGCTCTGCTTCCTTCAATGTTGTGCCTCTGCAGTTCTCATTGGATGAATTTCTTGGTTAGACTTTCCACCTAAAAGAAGCAACCTTGACTAGCTAGACTGTGCACCAAGTATACATGTCTGCCTTCCAAAGCAGGTGACTGATTAGAAACATATTATGGTTGCTTTATTTATTAATTGACTCCAAATAGCTCCTAGAATATAATGCCAATAGTCTTATCCCTTTGACTCCCCGGTTCCCACACCTCACCCTTTCCTGTCTTTTGAGGCTTCCAGTGAAGCTGGGTGCCCCACAGAAATCAGTGCACCGAGAAGCATATGGGCTTGCCTCCAACCCCTAGAACATGTCAGATGCTGACTGGATGCCAAGCCAAGGCATCCAGGAGGCCAGGGTAGTTCCAGGTTGAAATAAATGTTACAGGCTCAGTCTTCTATGGTCTCAGGGAAGAGATTAGTTTAAGACAGTCAAGATCAACGCAGGCATATACAATCTGTTAAGGGTGCTCTGGATCAGAAAAACCCATATCACATGAGATACATGCCAAGCTGTTGTTTAGCACTGTTCATTGAACAAATCCTCAGTTTTTATTTGCTTCACACCAAAATACCATTGCTCATCGTTGCAAACTCTGCATAGGAATGCTTCTGTTCTTTCTACCTTTCTTTTCTAAAAGCTACTTTTTCTTGTTGCTTCTCTGATTTCCTATCACATATGTGATCTCTACCACAGAACTTCTTTATTTGAAGGGAAAGGACGCATTGGGGAGGTTGTTCCAGTGAGAAGGTTGGTTAGTCTCTTGCTTCCAGAACATAAGCACCCAGTTTAGTTCATTGCAGAGAACAGCTTTAAGAACAGGCATTTTCATACCACAGTTTAATTTCCCTACTAAGCAAGAAAAGCCTCTCCCCGCTGAAGTTGTCTGCTGCCTATCAGAATATTCTTTTGAAAATATTTCAGGACAGGGGTCAGGATAATGTCATACCAAGTTTCCAACCTCTTAACGGACATGAAATATTCATAGATTCCTATTCAGATGTGCTCCTTCGATGGCCTCAACCCTCCTCTTTACATTCCAAATTCAACATGAAAGTTTATCTTTAGGTAGCCAACCTTTTTTTCAGTGATAAAGGTCAATTATGACCTTGCTTTACTGACAGTTATCACACTATCCAGGATTCCATAATATATCCAGTAATACTGCACTGTGAATAAATGTGATGAAAAAAAATCACACGGGTAAAATTTATATGCAAAATGAGAAAGAGCATCAACTTTTCCCTCCAGTTACCTTTATTTATTTGAACAAATGTCATGAGAAAGACAGTCTTAGACTTAATCTCCCTCAATCAATGTCAGCCACATTACTACTTAATGGGAGTTTATACTGCATAATATTATTTTCTTTGTATGAACCATTTTCTGACACCTTACATTTAGTTAAATGATTTATCCATGTACATTTTACATGAGGATAAATATGAGAAATGGTTTCTGCTTCTCTTGAGTGGGATAAGGAAGCAACTCTAAAATACAACGTCAATTGGCTCAGCCATTCAGGCCCTGATGTCAACAGGAGTTATACCTGGGTACAGAGAAAATCTATCTGAATAGCAGTAGTGCCATGAGGGATAATATATTTTTTTATAATTTCTTTTTTCATAGGACCTAACCAAACCCTCTCCCCAACAATGTGCTCTCATTTGTCAGTAAGCACAGGCTTTAGATGTTATGTGTACCATCACGTGGGTGCTTACTCTTTGCCTATTTGTCAGTGCTATCAGGTAAGGATGACTCTGCTGTGAAAGACTGTGCTGTGGAATTTACAAGCTGGAAAGTTGGGTTGTGTTGGTGAGTTACAGAAAAATACTTGTCCAAAAGCAATTTTGCCGCCTGTATATAGCTTATAGTTTTGTAAATTTGGAGCAGGTTCTTTTGTGATTTCTTTTCTGGGTCACTCACTGAAAACCAACCTAGTTTGAATTGAGATTTGTTAAAAAGAAAATTCCCCAGGACATATGCACAACCTGGACATTTTTCAGATTCTGTGATCTGAAGTTTATTACTTGTAGGGGATTTTTTTACACAAGGCTGGATAAAATCCCATCAATCTTATTTTGTTGTCATTGTTTTTATGGTCTTGTTTTTGCTTTTTTAAATTTAAGACTGAATTAAAGGTATTCATTTGAAGGAAAAGAAGCAACTCTTTTCAAATTAAGTTTCTGGGTGCTATAGTGAGAGGAGGGCATAGTCCAAACAACATCAGAAAGATGTTCAACCAATTCCTGTCTCATCTCCTCAGCTACATTTATTCCTCCTGATTTCTCGTGGAGCTTCAGACTGTTTCCCCCTTTTTAGCACACAATCAACTGGAACGAGACAAGATGAAGTAAGGCCTGACAATGACACAAATTTGACCAAGCCAAAATATATTTGGAAAGGGGTATATAAGTCTTTTTTATGAACAAAAACCTTCTTTATTTATAAATTTCTCTTATTCAAAGAATAGGCCTTCAGTGTACCCTGCAAAACACAACTTAAATGCCAATTACACTCTGAAGCCTTTTGCTTCCCACCCCCGCGGAGTTCACTGCTCCTGCACCTGGATTCTTACAACAGGGTTCTTATACCTCTAGCTGCCATTTTCTTCATTCTGCCTTGATCTAGAATTTATTGTTCAGGTGTCTGGCTTCTACCCTGAACCATAAACTCCTTGGTGGCTGATTCTATGTATCAATGCATGTTTACCCTCCATTCAGCTCCTAGAGCAATGCTATCCCCTTTTAGAGACTTCTGGCATGGTTATTCTGTTTCTCTGTCCTACTAGATTTAGGTCATCGAAGGAAGGCAGAGAATATATTTTATCTTACTCATCTTTTGGTTCCCTGGGCCTCATATCACCCCAAGGACAGACTAATGTTTGTTGAGTGAATGACTAAACAATTAAATAATTTCTACCAACTTTTCCCCAAAACTTTAGGGCTACCCCAGGGTATTAGTATGCCGTATGTCCCCACCCCAAGCCCAAGATATAAACAAGCAACTGAACAGAAGAGGGGCAGACCAGAAGGCTTTCGTCAGATCAAGTCAATTGTCCAATTTATTCAGTGAATCATTCATTGCTTTGAGTTCCACGGCACTCACTCACAATAGTGTTGACTCGACCCTGGGTCCCCTACTGCCAGAGTCACCCAAACAGAATATCATAGCATCTTACAGGGCTCTCCCACCCTGGAAGAGCTCTCTCAGGTCTGGGTTTGCTAACTTTCTGACTCTGAAATTGTGAGGTCAGGCAGCCCTCAACACAAATGAAGTTCCTTTGTCTTGAAAGGTAATGCACTTGGGATTGAGCTGCCACTTCTCCAGCAGGGGCTTCAGGCATTTCACATGAACCCTGGCTCCTGAGCAGACCTTTGATCTTTACTGGACACCTCCAGGTTGGGCTGGGCCAGTGTACTGTGTAAGGCAAGGCTCCTACTCCCACTTAGGCGGAAACCCCGCCCCCTCGTCCCTTCCACCCCGCTCTGATCTGTGGCAGTCATGGGAGCTTAAGAATAAAATCAGCTGTGAAGTTCTGCCGTAGGAAACGCAGGAGTCATTTTCTAAGGATGCAAAAGGATGGCCGACTGGAACTGTGTGAGTCTGCAAAGCCATCCTATCGTTTCACGCTGCAGCAGCATTTCAGGGGAAGCCAAGCCAGCTGTATAACCTCCCAGCTGGAGAAACCAGGTAGCAGAGAGTTAAAACACTTGCTCATTGGTTTTCCCAGATCCTATTTTAATTTGCTCCCTCTTTTTGGACAGCTCTGTGAAGGCAGTCTGGTTTGCTGCCTCGCCATACTAATGAGACTCATCCATCTGCCTCTGTCATTGCCAGCCTCTCCTTTCTGCTGGAAGTCAGAGATGAACGCCCAGGACAGGTCCTTTCTAGGCTGCAGTACTTAATCATTTCTAAACACGCTAGATGGCCTCAGGCAGTGAAGGCAACAAGCATTTAACCTAGGCTTGGCAGCTCCGGCTTCCCCATACTCTGCCTGTGCGCTCTGATAATGAAAAGTTGCTGCACTTTTACTCTCCACTTAGCCAGATGCTCTTTGCATCTTGGGGCCAAAGGTTAAATAGATATAAGAACACATGCTAGTTTTGAAGGCTTTTATTAGCAGTCCTTATAGTAGTGGGAGAAGAGGATGCTGTCGTTCCTGGTCCATTTGTCCGTCGGGATTCGTATTTAGACTGTGTCCTTGGTTTTTACCAAAGGAACGATGCCTTTACCCATTGTGCTTTTGTTGTTTTGGAGCACAAGAGTTAACCCAGGCTGGTTTGAGCTCTGCCATTTAATTATTTAATGTTCAGTTTTTATGGAAAAAAGGACGAGAGGACAGTTATCAACGTTGCTTAACTGTGGCAACACCTTTATTAACAATGTAGATAAAACATTTTTTTTTCCGGAGTGGCTAGAGCTTCTGATTTATTTTTCCACTCCATCTACTGCTCCATATGTCTGTGGAATCTGCCTTTTTCCCAGAGCTCATGTTAGTATAAAGCAATTGTCTGGGATGTGTAAGAATTAAGTATCCCATCATTCAGGCTAGACATGCAATTAGAAGAGTTGCACTAATTTCCACTGCTGAGACCCTGTCACTTTAATTTATCCTTACTTTCCTACATTTAGGCCTTCTCTGGTTGGAGGCCAAGGATTTTATATAGTTTCAGTCAATGGTGCTTTGATGTAGGAACTAGAGTATGCATAAAGTTTAGGGGAAAAAGAAACGGGGGTTTACCTAGAGCTGGCTGGAAGAAACAAAACCCTTATATAAAGAAACATACATTCACTGTAACTCTACCATGCTAGCAAAATAGTAGAAAAGAGGGGTTTTTAAACCCAGAAAAACTCACTGAATTATAATATCAACATCCAAGCGTTTCTTCGTGATTATTTTTCCTCCAACATTATTTATTAAATGTTTTTTCTGTTTTTACTATCCATGTGTAAAACAATTATTATTTATCTGATATTTTGAAAGAAGTGCTGAAATTTATTTATTGACTTTTTTTCAGTCTATACAACTATCACCAGACTGTTCAACTCCATCTTTTCTTTTACATATATATAAAACTCCATAGTTTTATAGCCACCATCAAAATCTCTTCACATAAGTTTCAGACAAGCGTAACTCCAAAAATGCTTGGAATGTTCCCATGAATAAGTACGGAATACCTCTTCCTAAACATTTCCCCACAGAGACATGATAAATCCTATGTGGGCCAATTATCAGACTTTCTTGTGCCTTTCATGCTTTAAACCAGTCCCTGGCTCGTGAAAAACTCCCAGAGACCAAGCTAATTTCACCCTCAGCGTACGGTGGCTGCATTCAAACTTCAAAAATCAGGTGTCCAAAGAGGGCTCAGCTTCTCATGATTTCAAAATAAAGGCATGAAAAGGTTCCATTAAAGAGGAATTTTGCATTCAGAGAAATACAGGAAAATTTTTGCAGATGGTTGTTTCCCCAAACTAAGTTTTAAACAATTGAAATACGTATGTGTCCTGACTCTTTGCAATGGAGACTAGAGCCCAGGCCCCTCTCTTGGTCACATGACTGACTCCATGGGCTTCGATGTAACTTCCAGCTCTGAAAATACATCTGCCTCCCCCTACCTCTGGGCCTCACTTTTTCTTTTGGATAAAGTGAGTAACGATGGCTTCCCCAGTAAATTTTGATCAAAATAAATACTGATTAATTATTTGTGTCTTTCATAGAAAAATTCTAACCATTTTATAAGCCACTTATTCATGCTAATAGATTAGGCTTCCAAACTTTCATAGGCAGAGAATCCATAAGAAAATGTTTAAACTCCGAGTAGTAACTTAGTAAGACTTAAGTACTCCGACCAGGAGCACACTTATTGAATAGGAAATCTCTACATGAACTTCACCTCTGACTCTTAAATTTTAGTCTTTCCCAAGGGGCCAAGGTTGATGTTTAGGACAGAGGAAGTAACCAGAAAAACCTAACAATTTATCTGAAGGACATAATATAAAGGTCATATCAAAGTTTTTTAGAACATCTACAAAAAACCTTTTTATAATATTTTATAGGTTTTTGCCACTCGATCACATGTTAAAGGTGATTATTTAATACTTTAAATCAAGTTTTATATACGATATCAATTCTAGAATATACTACATATGTCTGTGTCATATCATAAACATAGCAAACATACTAGTTACCTATAAGCATATATTCCTACAAGAAAACAGAAAACACATATCCAGAAACATATTTATTGAAGTTTTACCGATAAATAATCATTCTTGGAATATCTGTAATTATGTGACCATACCGTAAGAATGATTAAGTAATGGATTAAAATCAGTTAACTGATAAACAGAAAGTCTCTACCTAAGCCCCAGTAATAATATTTATGGATAAATGTTTCCTCAACAGCAAAATACACCCCGGTTTAAAATAGAGAACTTAACTTATGGTGTCTGGAAGAGAAACCTACAACTTTGGTTGGGAATAACCCTCATCAAAGATGAAACGAGGGCTTCCCTGGTGGCGCAGTGGTTGAGAGTCCGCCTGCCAATGCAGGGGACGCTGGTTCGTGCCCCGGTCCGGGAAGATCCCACATGCCGCGGAGCAGCTGGGACCGTGAGCCATGGCCGCTGAGCCTGCGCGTCCGGAGCCTGTGCTCCGCAACGGGAGAGGCCACAATAGTGAGAGGCCCTCGTACAGGAAAAAAAAAAAAAAAAAAAAAAAAAAAGATGAGACGAGCAATCAGAAATCCAGATGTTGTTATTTTTAGCAATACCTTATGCAAATTATTTTTGAAGTAAAATACACTGAAAATGTAGAACACGAGTGACATGAAAAAGAACTACTTATAAGAAGGATATTATTGAAAGTTTTCCTATAAGGCTTTGCAGCTCTTAAAATCAATGGACTAATTAAAAATGGGAAAATGTGGTAGCAAAAAGAAATAAAAAGACTGAATGAGGAAAATAGTAGATATCCCTGAATAATCTTAGAATCAATAAAGAGGCTCAAAAAGGAAAAAGAGAGAGAAAAAATTACCTCGACATATTTTCTTGGATCGCAACAAAACGTATTATTTTGAAGGAACACATAAGGCTGAATTATCTCCTCTTGTTTGCTATGAATACAGTTTGCCTTGCCTCAGACTTAACCCTTGGGATTATTGGAGAAACAAAATTCATGTACTTGAACATGCTAATACCATTCAGTTCCTCAGCCACAAGCCTGTGTTACAGGGATCATTGTTTTACAGTATTTACAACAAAGTCCTTAAGGCACTTCTAGTAATTAAATTGAAAGAGGCCTGGGTCTCACCTAATCCAGTATTAGCAATTTGAAGAAGAGGGTATTCAGGTAACACATTTGCCCCTTTATAACTGCAGTCACCAACACAATGTATAGTCTTTCTCCGCTCTCTATTTGGGCATTTTCTGGCATTAAAATCCACCCTTGCCACATATCAGATGGGCTGCAAGGAATGGTGAGAAGTCATCTAGGCAGTCAGTCAGCCAGTCAGTAAACAAATGTTTATTGAGAGCCACTGGGTACACAGCTTGGTGCTAAACGGGAGTCTATCTCCCTGCCTTGAGGTCTGCACATCCACCACGGCAGACACATAAGGTTCAATTGGCACCATCTTATGCTTTCACTTATTCAATAGCTTGTTAGTGTCTAATGGACTAAACAAACACTTCAGCAGCACATAACACAACTCTGTATGCATATATATGTGTATCTATCTATATGTGCTTATGTATAGACGGATATATAAAACTTGGCATGTTTTCCAGGAGACATGCCAAGATATATTCACAGCTTTATATACACATGTAATTCATGTGTTTCTGTGCATATGGCAGTTGGGGGAATATATCTGATCAGTAGAACATGTTTTATTCCAGATGTTTTTTATATTTTCTCACTATCACTAATAAAAAAAATAACCATAGCTGTTCTACTTGGACAGTTTGATTGGTCTTTAATCCCAAATCTCAATGAAAGAAGGAACACAAAACATTTTCTGTTCTCTAGGATGAGACAAAAATGTTGGCATACCAGCCACTTGTGAGGTGTGGTAGACAAAAAACCCATCTTAACTCAAATCATGCTATAAACCAATCAGAGAGGCTTTATTTTTGATGATTTGCACTTCTATCTTCTAGAATTACCTTCCAATATTCACCTCTGCCTAGCTGTTCAAGGCTATATCTTCTCTTGTCTTCCATATAAAAGCCTGAAAATTTTTCCATATAAAGAAAAGATTTCCATATAAAGCCTGAAAATCTCCTTGCCCTGTCTGACATAGGAGCAGACACTGAAGTCTCATCTTTCTCTTAATTCTTCTTCACTATGTCCTTTTGCTCAGTCTAAGAATCATCAACCATCACACATGCCCAACGATTGTACACATATGCCTGTTTATAACCAACAGCCACATGGTCCCCCAATTCTGCTATTTCTTCTACAAGTGTCTCCAAAAGTCACACTGTCTACTAAACCCTTACTTCTAAATAAGGGTTTCTCCATAGTTGGATTTCTATCCCTCTATCCCCATTTTTAGTGACTTCCCATTTTTATTCTTTTATCCAAGAACAGTTTCAAATGACTATAAAAATTAACTATCTTTGACAAGCCACTGATTTAAAATTTTCCTCTAACTCCTGATTCTCCTTCGAAGCCATCTGACTTGTTCGGTTTCGTTTCCAAGCTCTCTCTCCAGTTAGACAGCTGCCTGGGCTGGGAGCCTCATAAAAACATATTTGTTCTCTGCCCTTTCACACTCCACCATAGACAGAGGCCATTGCTCCTCCCATTCTTATTCTCAATGTGGACAACCTCACCTGTCCAGGTAGCCAGAATAAAGGTTTTGATTTGCCTTAAGTCTTCATTTAACAATTATCATTTTCCAGTGACATTCACTTTGTCTTTAAATGATTCTTTTAAAGTACAAAGCAGAAATAAAAATTGGGAGCTAATCCCGGGAAGTTAGCATCGGTGGAGGAGGACCGTGTCACATTGCACACACTCCTATAAACACCTTGGAGGTGTGGACTGCTGTAGGTTCTTGTTTTATTACCTAGGTTGAAACACAGCAGCTCAACAAATATTAAGCTACCCTGCTGATAATTAATTAGTGAGAGAGCTGTGGTAAGAGAAAGTTGCTCTTTGAAGACCTCTTTAAAATAATGATCCCTATGAAGAAGGCATATTTTTCTGACTCATTTTAGATAAAAGTTGCTATTCTGATGTAATTCATAGTGACTAAGCAAGGACAGAGCTGAAAACTGCTGTTAAAGGGAACCAACTGAGAAACATTTAATTAGATAATCTATACAACAGGAAGCAGCTCAGGCTGGGTCAGGGGAAAATGAGTTCAAATTTGGTCTCCAATATTTACTACTTCTGTAATCTTGGTTGGACAAGTTACTTCATCTTTGTCTCCCTAATTCTCAGTTCTTTATATTAAGACGGGAAAAAATAACTGAATATTTAATGTTAATGAGTTTAAAGCATCCAGCAGAGAATCTGATCCAGAGAAGACACCAAATAAGTGGTGGCTCTTAAAGGAAAGCAATGCTGTTTGCAAATTTAAGATAAATGACTTTTTTCTTTCTCTGACAGTTTATGAGTGACAGAAGTGGGACTGAATGCATTCAAAAAGAGGAGAAGTAGGAAAATACTTCTTTGATATTGTGGCACCATCATTGTCAGGTACATGTTCTGAAGGGAAGAGTATTGTCTGCTTCATGGAGAAAAGCAAAACAAAGGCATTGGAGAAGCAGCATAACCCTCTGTAGCTGACTTATGTTGCTAGGGCTGAAAATTAAGACCTTCTCTTTTTTTTTTAACATATTTATTGGAGTATCATTGCTTTACAATGGTGTGTTAGTTTTGCTTTATAACAAAGTGAATCAGCTATACATACACATATATCCTCATATCTCCTCCCTCTTGCGTCTCCCTCCCACCCTCCCTATGCCACCCCTCTAGGTGGACACAAAGCACCGAGCTGATCTCCCTGTGCTATGCGGCTTCTTCCCACTAGCTATTTTACAGTTGGTAGTGTATACATGTCAGTGCTACTCTTTCCATCCTACCTTACTCTTCTACCTCCTTGTGTCCTCAAGTCCATTCTCGACATCTGCATCTTTATTCCCGTCCTGCCCCTAGGTTCTTCAGAACCTTTTTTTTTTTTTTTAGATTCCATATATATGTGTTAGCATACGGTATTTCTTTTTCTCTTTCTGACCTACTTCACTCCATATGACAGACTCTAAGTCCATCCACCTCACTTCAAATAACTCAATTTCATTTCTTTTTATGGCTCAGTAATGTCCCATTGTATATATGTGCCACATCTTCTTTATCCATTCATCTGTCAATGGACACTTAGGTTGCTTCCATGTCCTGGCTATTGTAAATAGAGTTGAAATGAAATTGTGGTACATGAATCTTTTTGAATTATGGTTTTCTCAGGGTATATGCCCAGTAGTGGGATTGCTGGGTCATATGGTAGTTCTACTTTTAGTTTTTTAAGGAACCTCCATACTGCTCTCCATAGTGGCTGTACCAATTCGCATTCCCACCAACAGTGCAAGAGAGCTCCCCTTCCTCCACACCCTCTCCAGGATTTATTGTTTGTAGATTTTTTGATGATGGCCTTTCTGACCAGTGTGAGGTGATACCTCACTGTAGTTTTGATTTGCATTTCTCTAATGATTAGTGATGTTGAGCATTCTTTCATGTGTTTGTTGGCAATCTGTACATCTTCTTTGGAGAAATATCTATTTAGGTCTTCTGTCAAATTTTGGATTGGGTTGTTTGTTTTTTTGATATTGAGCTGCATGAGCTGCTTATAAATTTTGAGATTAATCCTTTATCAGTTGCTTCATTTGCAAATATTTTCTCCCATTCTGACGTTTGTCTTTTCATCTTGTTTATGTTTTCCTTTGCTATGCAAAAGCTTTTAAGTTTCATTAGAGTCCCATTTGTTTATTTTTGTTTTTATTTCCATTTCTCTAGGAGATGGGTCAAAAAGGATCTTGCAGTGATTTTTGTCATAGAGTCTTCTGCCTATCTTTTCCTCTAAGTTTTATACCGTCTGGCCTTACATTTAGGTCTTTGATCCATTTTGAGTTTATTTTTGTGTATGGTGTTAGGGAGTGTTCTAACTTCATTCTTTTACATGTAGCTGTCCAGTTTTCCCAGCACCACTTATTGAAGAGGCTGTCTTTTCCGTGTTGTATACTCTTGCCTCCTTTATCAAAAATAAGGTGACCACATGTGTGTGGGTTTATCTCTGTGGTTTGTATCCTGTTCCATTGATCTATATTTCTGTTTTTGTGCCAGTACAATACTGTTTTGATTACTGTAGCTTTGTAGTATAGTCTGAAGTCCAGAGGCTGATGCCTCTAGCTCTGGTTTTCTTTCTCAAGATTACTTTGACTATTCAGGGTCTTTTGTGTTTCCATACAAATTGTGAAATTTTTTGTTCTAGTTCTGTGAAATATGCCATTGGTAGTTTGGTAGGGATTGCATTGAATCTGTAGGTTGCTTAGAGTAGTATAGTCATTTTCACAATGTTGATTCTTTCAATCCAAGAACATGGTATATCTCTCCATATGTTTGTATCATCTTTAATTTCTTTCATCAGTGTCATAGTTTTCTGCATACAGGTCTTTTGTCTCCTTAGGTAGGTTTCTTCCTAAGTATTTTATTCTTTTTGTTGCAATGGTAAATGGGAGTGCTTCCTTCATTTCTCCTTCAGATTTTTCATCATTAGTGTATAGGAATGCAAGAGATTTCTGTGCATTAATTTTGTATCCTGCTACTTTACCAAATTCATTGATTAGCTCTAGTAGTTTTCTGGTAGCATCTTTAGAATCCTCTATGTTAGTATCATGTCATCTGCAAACAGTGACAGCTTTACTTCTTCTTTTCTCATTTGGATTCTTTTATTTCTTTTTCTTCCCTGATTGCTGTGGCTAAAACTTCCAAAACTATGTTGAATAACAGTGATGATAATAGACAAACTTGTCTTGCTCCTGATCTTAATGGAAATGGTTTCAGTTTTTCACCATTGGGAATGATGTTAGCTGTGCATTTGTCATATAAGGCCTTTATTATGTTGAGGTAAGTTGCCTCTATGCCTACTTCCTAGAGAGTTTTTATCATAAATGGGTGTTGAATTTTGTCAAAAGCTTTTTCTGCATCTATTAAGATGATCACATGGTTTTCTCCTTCAATTTTTTAATATGTTTTATCACACTGATTGATTTGTGTATATTGAAGAAACCTTGGATTCCTGGGATAAACCTCACTTGATCATGGTGTATGATCCTTTTAATGTGCTGTTGGATTCTGTTTGCTAGTATTTTCTTGAGGATTTTTGCATCTATGTTCATCAGTGATATTGGCCTGTAGTTTTCTTTCTTTGTGACATCTTTGTCTGGTTTTGGCATCAGGGTGATGGTGGCCTTGTAGAATGAGTTTGGGAGTGTTCCTCCCTCTGCTATATTTTGGAGGAGTTTGAGAAGGATAGGTGTTAGCTCTTCTCTAAATGTTTGATTAGAATTCTGTGAAGCCATCTGGTCTTGGGCTTTTGTTTTTTGGAAGAATTTTCACAGTCTCAATTTCAGCACTTGTGATTAGTCTATTTATATTTTCTATTTCTTCCTGGCTCAGTCTTGGAAGGTTGTACTTTTCTAAGAATTTGTCCATTTGTTCCAGGTTGTCCATTGTATTGGCATATAGTTGCTTGTAGTAATCTCTCATGATCCTTTGTATTTCTGCAGTATCAGTTGTTACTTCTACTTTTTCATTTCTAATTCTATTGATTTGAGTCTTCTCCCTTTTTTTCTTGATGAGTCTGACTAACGGTTTATCAATTTTCTTTATCTTCTCAAAGAACCAGCTTTTAGTTTTATTGATCTTTGCTACTGTTTCCTTCATTTCTTTTTCATTTATTTCTGATTTGATCTTTATGATTTCTTTCCTTCTCCTTCCCTGGGTGTTTTTATTCTTCTTCCTCTAATTGCTTTAGGTGTAAGGTTAGGTTGTTTATTTGAGATGTTTATTGCTTCTTGAGGTAGGATTGTATTGCTATAAACTTCCCTATTAGAACTGCTTTTGCTTCATCCCATAGGTTTTGGGTCATCCTGTTTTCATTGTCATTGTTTCTAGGTATTGTCTGATTTCCTCTTTGATTTCTTCAGTGATCTCTTGGTTATTTAATAGTGTATTGTTTAGCCTCCATGTGTTTGTATTTTTTATAGTTTTTTTCCTGTAATTGATATCTAGTCTCATAATGTTGTGGTAGGTGTAGATACTTGATACGATTTCAAGTTTCTTAAATTTACTGAGGCTTGATTTGTGACCCAAGATATGATCTATCCTGCAGAATGTTCCATGAGCACTTGAGAAGACAGTGTATTCTGTTGGATGGAATGTCCTATAAATATCAATTAAGTCCATCTTATTTAATGTATCATTTAAAGCTTGTGTTTCCCTATTTATTTTCATTTTGAATCATCTGTCCATTTATGAAAGCAGGGTGTTAAAGTTCCCTACTATGTTTGTGTTACTATCGATATCCCCTTTTATGGCTGTTAGCATTTGCCTTATGTATTGAGGTGCTCTTATGTTGGGTGCATATTCACAATTTTTATATCTTCTTCTTGGATTGATCCCTTGATCATTAGGTAATATCATTCTTTTTCTCTTGTAATAGTCTTTATTTTAAAGTTTATTTTGTCTGATATGAGAATTGCTACTACAGCTTTCTTTTGTTTACCATTTGCATGGAATATCTTTTTTTGTCCCCTCACTTTCAGTCTGTATGCGTCCCTAGGTCTGAAGTGGGTCTCTTGTAGACATAATATATACAGGTCTTGTTTTTGTATCCATTCAGCCAGTCTATGTCTTTTGGTTGGAGCATTTAATCCATTTACCTTTAAGGTAGTTATTGATATGTATGTTCCTATTACCATTTTCTTAATTGTTTTGTTATTGTAGGTCTTTTCCTTCTCTTGTGTTTCCTGCCTAGAGAAGTTCCATAGTTCCATTGTCATTTGTTGTAAAGCTGGTTTGGTGCTTTTGAACTTTCTTAGCTTTTGCTTGTCTGTAAAGGTTTTAATTTCTCCGTCGAATCTGACTGAGATCCTTGCTGTGTAAAGTAATCTTGATTGTAGATTTTTCCCTTTCATTTCTTTAAATACGTCCCATCACTCCCTTATGGCTTGCAGAGTTTCTGCTGAAAGATCAGCTGTTAACCTTGTGGGGATTGCCTTGTATGTTATTTGTTGTTTTTCCCTTATTGCTTTTAATATTTTTTCTTTGTATTTAATTTTTGATAGTTTGATTAATATGTGTCTTGGCATGTTTTTGCTTGGATTTATCCTGTATGGGACTCTCTGCACTTCCTGGACTTGATTGATCATTTCCTTTTCCATATTAGGGAAGTTTTCAACTATAATCTCTTCACATATTTTCTCAGTCCTTTTCTTTTTCTCTTATTCCTCTGGGACCCCTATATTTCAAATGTTGGTGCATTTAATGTTGTCCTAGAGGTCTCTGAGACTATCCTCAATTCTTTTCATTCTTATTTCCTTATTCTGTTCTGTGGTAGTTATTTCCACTATTTTGTCTTCCAGGTCACTTATCCATTCTTCTGCCTCAGTTATTCTGCTATTGATTCCTTCTGGAGAATTTTAAATTTCATTTATTGTGCTGTTCATCATTGTTTGTTTGCTCTTTAGTTCTTCTAGGCCCTTGTTAAACGTTTCTTGTATTTTCTCCATTCTATTTCCAAGAGTTTGGATCATCTTGACTATCATTTCATTACTCTGAATTCTTTTTCAGGTACACTGCCTATTTCCTCTTCATTTGTTAGGTCTGGTGGGTTTTTGCCTTGCTCCTTCATTTGCTGTGTGTTTCTCTGTCTTCTCATTTTGCTTAACTTACTTTGTTTGGGGTCTCCTTTTCACAGGCTGCAAGTTTGTAGTTCCCATTATTTCTGGTGTCTGCCCCCAGTGACTAAGGTTGGTTCATTGGGCTGTGTAGGCTCCTGGTGGAGGGGACTGGTGCCTGTGTTCTGGTGGATGAGGCTGGATCTTGTCTTTCTGGTGGGCAGGACCCCATCTAGTGGTGTGTTTTGGGGTGTCTGTGACCTTATTATGATTTTAGGCAGCCTCTCTGCTAATGGGTGAGGTTGTTTTACTGTGTTGCTAGTTGTTTGGCATACGGTGTCCAGAACTGTAGCTTGCTGGTCGTTGAGTGGAGCTGGGTCTTAATGTTGAAATGGAGATCTCTGGGAGAGCTTTTGTGTTTGATATTACATGGAGCCGGGAGGTCTCTGGTGGACCAATGTCATGAACTTGGCTCTTCCACCCCAGAGTCACAGGCCTGACACCTGCCCGGAGTACCAAGACACTCTCAGCCACACAGTTAGAAGTAAAGGCAGAAGAAAAGAAAGAAAGAAAGAAAAAATAAAATACAATCAAGTTATTAAATTAAGACTATTTTTAGTTATTAAAAGTAAAATTTTTTAAATTAAAAAGTAATAAAAAAAGAAAGATGAGAGCAACCAAACCAAAAAATAAATCCACCAATGATAATAAGCACTAAAAACTACTAAAAAAAAAAGATGGGACAGACAGAACCCTAGGACAAATGGTTAAAGCAAAGCTATGTAGACAAAATCACACAAAGAAGCATCCACATACACACTCACAAAAAGAGAAAAAGGAAATATATATATATATATCTATATATAAAAAAAGGAAGAGAGCAACCAAATCAATAAACAAATCTACCAATGATAATAAACTCTAAATACTAAACTAAGATAAACATAAAACCAGAAACAAATTAGATGCAGAAAGCAAACTCCAAGTCTACAGTTTCTCCCAAAGTTCACTCAATTTTTGGATGATTCCTTGTCTATTCAGGTATTCCAGAGATGAGGGTACATCAAGTTGATTGTGGAGATTTAATCTGCTGCTCCTGAGGCTGCTGGGAGAAATTTCCCTTTCTCTTCTTTGTTCGCACAGCTCCTGGGGTTCAGCTTTGGATTGGCCCTGCCTCTGCATGTAGGTCACCTGAGGGCATCTGTTCTTCACTCAGACAGGATGGGGTTAAAAGAACGGCTGATTAGGGGGCTCTGGCTCACTCAGGCTGACGGGAAGGAGGAGTACGGAATGTGGGGCAAGCCTGTGGTGGCAGAAGCTGGCGTAACGTTCCACCAGCATGAGGCGTGCTGTGTGTTCTCCCGGGGAACTTGTCCCTGGATCAAGGGACCCTGGCAGTGGCGGGCTGCACAGGCTCCCAGGAGGGGAGGTGTGGATAGTGACCTGTGCTTGCACATAGGCTTCTTGGTGGCTGCAGCAACAGCCTTAGCATCTCATGCCTGTCTCTGGGGTCCACACTGGTCTCTGTGGTCCGCGCTGGTAGTCGCAGCTTGTGCCCGTCTCTGGAGCTTGTTTAGGTGGTGCTCTGAATCCCCTCTCCTCACACACCCCAAAATAATGGTCTCTTGCCTCTTAGGCAGGTCCAGACTTTTCCCCGGACTCCATCCTGGCTAGCTGTGGTGCACTAGCCCCCCTTCAGGCTGTGTTCACGTAGCGAACCCCAGTCCTCCCCCTGGGATATGACCTCCAAAGCCCAAGCATCAACTCCCAGCCTCTGCCCTCCTTGGTGGGTGAGCAGACAAGCCTCTCGGGCTGGTGAGTGCCGGTCGGCACCGATCTTCTGTGTGGGAATCTCTCTGCTTTGCCCTCTGCACCACTGTTCCTGTGTTCTCCTCCATCTCTGCCAGTGTAGGGGCTTCCTAGTGTATGGAAACTTTTCCTCCTTCACAACCCCATCCCAGAGGTGCAGGTCCTGTCCCTATTCTTTTGTCTATGTTTTTCCTTTTTTCTTTTGCCCTACTCAGGTACATGGGGAGTTTCTTGCCTTTTGGGAGGTCTGAGGTCACCTGCCAGCATTCAGTAGGTGTTCTATAGGAGTTGTTCCACATGTAGATATATTTCTGTTGTATTTGTGGGGAAGAAGGTCATCTCCAGGTCTTATTCCTCCACCATCTTGAAGGTCTCTCCAAGACCTTTTTTAAATTAATTTTAGCACTCTAAGTGGTTGTGATTGTATGATACTGAGACCAAGACAAGTCAGTGCCAAAGCTGAGAGAAAAGTGATTGGGCCTCTAACATCTAGCTCACCTCAAATGCAGGGCTGTCAAAGTCTAAGGAATATTTTGGCTTCGAGTTAAGATAAGATTGGTTTGAGTTTAAAAGAAAAATTCTATCAAGGATTGCATATAAGAGGAGAATAAAAATTCATCAATTATGAGAAAGATAATTATTAGGGAAAAAGATTTCAAACTTATCTAAGAGTTTATTTTAAATTTTATTAATAAAATTGACATTTTATTATTAAATGTAGTGATGGGTTAATACTGTTAAAAACTCATCATCTTAAAAGGTGTGTATTTGGATGACAAAGAATGGTGCATCATGTTTTCATGCAGTGGTCTTCATTAGAAAGCTCCAGAAGATGCTGTATAAACACTTAATGTTTAGAAAAAGTTGCATTAGTGTATCTAATTCATTGTCTTCTCTCTTTTGTGAGAAAGCTGAATTTCAAAATTACATTGGTAAAAGAAAAGCAATTGTAACAGTCCTGACTGATACCTTATAACAAAAAAAGGGATGCCCCTCTAAAATGCCTTGTATATAAAGTTCATCCATTGGATATAAATAACTATTTAACATATTGAAGTTTCCCTTTTTTGGTCCTATAGCGCTGTTTTATTCCGTCTTGTTTGCTATACAGTCAGATCTGTCAAGATTAACCATTTCACTTTTAGGCCTCCATTAAGATTCCATTACCTATTTTAATATCTATAAACTTAGATGTGCTTTGGCATACTTTGGCATAGGTTTTGTACTTCAGTCTTATTAGCACCAAACTGTTCCTCTGTGGTCCAAAGGTTGATATGCTTACTTTTTATTATAGAAAATTTCAAAAAATATAAAAGCAGAGAGAATGGTAAAATGAACTTCCATGTACCCATTATGCAGCTTGGGATTTGGTCTCCCCAAATAGACACAGACTTTTAAAAAATCAATATTAGGTCCAAAGCATCAAACATAGTACTTTGGAGTGAAAAAAAAAAGTGTTCCGTAAACGTCATATACTGACTGATAATTTAGTGAGGTAGTGCGATATACCACTAAAAATTATGAGCTCTAAAGTCCATAAAAATTGTTTCAGATTCTGGCCCTACCATTTACTATCTACAGGATCTTGGAAGTGGTGTGCTTATAAATGTTTAATAACTGGTTTTAAGGATGTGAGGGACACTGATCTGCAGCGTTTGCCCATTTCCCTGGTGTAAATGCTCCCACCATGGTCAATTTCAAGTTGCCACCATGAGGTCACTGAATATGGGAGCTGAGAAAAGATAAACACAGGTGGCTCTCCCAAGCTAATACTAGCCAGCTGCAGCCACTACTGGATCTTGGGTAAATTATAAAAATTCTCTAATCCCCAGATTCATCAATTTTAAAATAGGAAAAAATAGCAGTACTTGCATTGTCATATTACTGAGAGATTAAATGAAATACTGCATGGAAAACTGTTATCACAGTGCCTGGAACTTAATATGCTTTCTATGCATTCAAACCATGTTAGCCTTTTCTATTATTAAGCAGTATGAAGGTCAAATGTCACCAAAGACTGGTTTTTAAAAAATACTTCCTTTAAAAGAACTTTTGACTATCCATATGCATTTTTATTAAGTAGGACTTCTGAATGGTTATCTGAAATATTTCTAAACATCAAGGCAAGAAAGTAACATAACACCATGGAATCACCGAGAGGGAGAATATGACTATCTTCAGCATACTGGCATTAAAAATGAATTCAACCACGACAATTCATGGTTAAAGGGGATTTAAATCTCAGGGCAAAGCTACATTTCACTGATTTCTATGTCCTCAGGAATACTGCCTTTGATGTACTACAATGATTTTTCCTTCCCTTTCTTTGCTCTCAGCCACAGCCTGAACGTGGCAGCACCAGTACTACAACTGAGAAGGTACAACAATTTGTTCCATTTTGAAACCTACAATTCTGTATATGATCGTTATACCCCGGAAGTATTGATACAATGCCAATGGTTTCAAAATACATTTTAGTGGAAGTTTTAAGGATACAAAATTCACTTTGTTGTAAATCCTTGAGGATATAAAATTTGCATTTGTTAATCACATTTTAAACCACTTTCTCTAAAGGTGATGATTTTAAATCCTTACTGTTTATTGGAAGCATCATTCACGTGGTTTATTCTCACCCAGCTCTGAATCTCAGTCTTAAAGACTTCCCTTGCCTCGGTCTTAAAGACTTGCCTTTGCTCTGCTTCATGCCTCACATATAATTCCTCTTCTCAAAAACTCAGAAAATGATCTCAGAAATGACCCAAACATATGCTTGAGCCCCATTCTGAACCCAGATCTCCAATCTGGCAGCAGAGGGAGGGCACCATCCATCAATCCCACTACACCGCCTGCTTTTATTAGCTGTGCTGCAGAAGAGAGTCTAAAACCGAGACAATTTTATTTTATTTACTGATGGCACAATGTCAGTAGCTTAATCAATAGATACGGGCTAGAAAGAAGTATGCCACCACCTTACCCAGGAGATTCAATGTTTAGAAGAAAAGAGCATTTTGTGAATTAAGAAACAAACTCATCAAATGAAGGTTAATCCTGACACATAGCCCACTATTTAGAGGTAGGAGGAGAGAAAGTCTTACAATGCAACTCTCTTATGTGTTTCCCCTAGAGACTCTTCAGGCAGTAAAATAATACCTTGTGAAAAGGGGTTTCCTTTGGTCCCCTCAAGGAAAAAAATATCTGAAAATAGTTTCTTCTAACTATGAATGGTGTTATTTATGAAGACTCAACCTACATATCAACATTCGCAAGTTGCTCCATAAAGAAAAAGTTCACCAGATAAAGAAAAAAGCTCAAGGACAGCAGTGCAAGAAACCCAGACCTCAAGGGATACTAGCAAGGTACCCTTTCTCTGAAAAGTACAGTCTCAGTGCCACTTTTTGTCACCTCTTCCTTTCCCATCTCCCTAGGACCCAGCCCCAGAAGGGCATGTAGGACTTTTCTAGGATGCCTCTAATTATGGTTTGAAGAAACAATTTGGGCTCTTTGCTTTCGGTATTTCAGTTCTCTTTCTGTCGTTAAGGGAGAAAAAGCATCCATCACTTTTATTACCACGCAAAGCCAGCCAGGGTTCTCTGAAGCCATACAACCGTCATTTAGCATTTTTAAAGCCAGATCTGAAAATCCGTCACCCCAGTATCAATACTTGAACATTGAGTTTCCAGACGACATAAATCTTCCATAGCCATGCTCGGCAGTGAGCTAAGTCTTGGACTGCCTTTCTGGCAAGGAGAGAACATCCTTGGGACACCTCAACCCTACCCTAATTTCACTTTATGCAGAGACAGATCCTCATTTGAAAGCTCCTCGTGAGCCAGAGGGTGTGTGCCTTGATCATTGCTGAAACGTGCATTTCCGTATAGAGACAAAGGAGCTGGTTTTTACTCCCAAGCCCTTTGCTACTTAAATAAAGTTATTGGCTGCCTAATGAATGTTAGCTGCAGTACTCCCTATGGTCAGAGGGCTCTTGTTTAATGAATCGCTTAATGTGCTTGATTACTGTTACAATGTTGAGTGAGGAAAAGGCAAGAGAGATTTGAAAGATTCACTGGAGGATATGATGAAAATGAATTGGATCAATAGAAACTTTTTGCTCATCTCTGAACAGCACATTAGGGGTTGTATTGTTAGAGTTGGGGGATAATGCAATTTTGTGGCTTGTTGTCTTTTTATAATTCACAAATATAAATCTCCTTCGACAGTGAGTTTTAGGGCTAGCCTTCCCGGAGTTATAAATGATCCCCAGACTCTAGCCCTGGTTACTTACACGGACAGATAAATTAATTAGGAAAACTTTTATGCCAATTACTTTATGCCCTTGGCTTTCCTATGTTTCTGAAGAGCAGCAGCTAATTAAAGATATGATTCATAATTACTGGTCGATCGAGTAGTTGAGTAATGGAATCAGGAACTGTTCCAAAGAAAATTATCCATCACATCATTACTAATTGTTACATAATACATAAGGACGTAGAATTCAAATAAAAAATTACTTACTTTGAAAGGTACATTCCATTTTTTTTTTAATTTAACAATTATAGACATGAAATGAGTTCTTGCAATGCTGAATAATGTGGTAAGTTGGGGTGGGCTTTTTTGCTTTTTTTATGTAAATACTTCTACTGAATGAATGCAAAAAACAAGGGCCCATGTAACTTCAAGGTTTAGTAATCACTGAGTTCATGCTCTTTCCTATGAAAAATTCAAACTAATGGAGGTAATAGTCAAAATGCATTGTCCTTTCTTCCAGCTCTACCCTTAGGATTTGCTGAAACCCAGTAGGCCCAAATGGGAAGGGCTATGAGGGACCACCCATTGGCATGCCCTGGATTAGGAAAATTCCCAGGCTCAGAAAACCTAAGAATGTTAATACTTGGAGAATACCGAAATCTTCTGAAAGAAGACAATTGTCAAAGGCTGTGTCTATCCCAGATCTGTCCTAGCTTAGAGTAATTATGGGTCTCTGTTTGAAGGTAACACAGGACCAGAAAGGTGGAGATAATCTCACACAGAGGAGAGCTTTGTAGAAAAGAGTGAGGGGAGGCCACCAGCCCATGGCTTTGATGGGGTGGAATGGGGTCCTCCCATCTGTGAGCGCCCACCAGCAAGCAACTCCCAGTGGGTGCAAACCCACCTTCCATAAACCCTGAGTACTGCCTCAGCAAATCCCTTCCCCTCCTATCTCTCCTCCAGATTTCCCTGCCTTTCCTCCCTCTTTCTTTCTAATCCCTGACTCCAGTGCCAGTGCCAGTCCACAGTGGCATGTTTAGTGACAGAGCAGAACAAGACAAGAGAAGGTAAGGAAATAGGAAATCGAGGCTGCAGATGCCTTCTCTCATCTAGTGCTCGGTCAGTTGCTGTCTCGCTGAAGAACCCCTTGTCTGAGTCCCATCTCCTCCCCCACATCCTCTGACTAAATACCTAAGGCACAAAGAAGGGTATTCTGTGTTTTCATCTAGTCCGAAAAACTTCCTCGCCAGGTCTTGTGCAGGGAGGATCCTGGAGAGAACGATAAGAGGTAAAGTCCCCAGCACTGAGCCCCTCCCAGTCTCCCAGAGCGGCAGTGTGAAAGGTGCACAGATGAGGGACCTCCAGGATTCAGACGAACAGGAGACAGAGCTCATGCCTGCAACGGACTTCAGATATGAAGAGTGCACTAGTGAGACAGAGTTACATAAGTCAGAAGAACCTCCCCTATATTATTGAAGGATTCTTGAAAAAGGATGGTTTTCACCTTCATTTATGTTGTACAAATGCGGACAATAGCGTAGAGGCAGGTCCTGAACTGCATGCACTGAGAGCCATACCATAGATGGCTTAGACCCGGGGCAGCCTGGGGAAAAGGAAGCAGATAAACACAGCTTGAAGACAGCGAGCAGAAGGCAGGACCCTGATGGGAAAGGATGAACAGCCAGAAGTATTCATAGCCCAGATAAGGTTTGTTTGTAGGAGCCCCTTCCGGCCAGCCCAAACCTAGTCGTGGGATAGAGCTGCCGTCTGATCCAGGTGAAGGGCAATGAAGGTGACCTTGTCTTAGGCTCACACAGAGGGAAGAGGATGCAGACAGGAATGTGAGTAAATACTCACTGTGGGAAGGCTAGTGTGTATTCTCTTCCTACAGAGAGACAAGTGCAAATAGCAAGCATTCAATCTTTAATTAGAAGAATACTTCATGTTTTTCTTCTGGGAGGGTCCCATTTGTACTACAAGTAGGTAAGGGTACTTCAGTAGCTGAAGGCACGAACCTCAGGGCCATTTAACTAAAATCTCCTCCAGGAAGAAGGGACAGGACTACTTAGAAAGCAATTACCACATCCCGAGGGCTGACGTTTCCCTCTCGAAGAGAGGCAGCCCTCTGTTTTGAGACTGGAGATTTGACCAAGCAGCTTCAGTGTGTCTTTGTGTCTTTGTGTCAGTTTCAAAGCCTCACGCCCTGGCAAGTGCATCAAGAATCAAGTGCAAAAGAAAAAGGGAAAGAAAAGAAAAAAAGAGATTTCAGACACACCACCTGCTGAGCTTTCCCAATTTAACAAACTTATGTGAGGTCTGGAGAGAGCAAATGAGTGCTTCTTGGATATCAAATCAGGCCTTTATTCACTTGGCAGCAGCTTCCAAAAGCTGTTCTAGTCCTAACATTACCCCAAAGAACCTGAGGGGCACCTGTGTGGCCCATTAAGGCAAATGTAATCAAATCCATCCAGGCACTGGTATCGTTTTTGAGAACTGGGGCTATAAAGCTGGTGTCTTCTACTCCTATACAACGCCTTGCAGGCTGTTGGTTTGGAAAATACAGTTTCATGACGGTTAGAAACAGTTTCCTTAAATTTAACATGGGACCCAAAACACAAGGGTGCCCACCTCCAGACCAAGCCATTTTAAATGATTAAAGTGAGTCTACTAAAATCACAGTTTCAATCCTCTTAAAACCAGAGTCCTATAAGCTGAAAGGAAAGAACCGCAGAAAGTCCCTTGATTCAGTGCCCTCCCCACTCCCTCCACCTTCCCACCTGGTGAAAGCATAGACTATTAAGATAGACGGAAATATAGCCCATATACAGACTTCATTAGTATTCCCTGTCCTCTCCTCTATGTAAATGAGAAAAGTTTTCCCCAGATTGTGCGCTCTGAAGGAACAGATCCCCAGAGCTCACCAGTGATAACGCACTCAAATAGTGCACACGTGCATGGCTCAACACTGAGTGGGACGGGGCAAATTGTCGCCCGGATTCACGCCCGGTGAGCTCTTGGTTCCCATCTCCCAAGACCTCCATTCTCCCACCCAGCTCAGATCAGGGAGCTGGTGCTCAACAGAACAGGGGAAGAGAAACAGGTTCTATTATAAGGAGAGGAAAGCCAGGGGCATCCCTGAAAGCATGGACCACGTTTCTCTCTTCACCGTTCACAGTGAGCTGAGCCTTTCAACATTTTCAAGCTGTTGGCGTTTGACCTTCGACCCAGGCCAGGTACTGAGTGCAAGTTTAACATTCATCTCTCTGTTTGGCATTTTCAAATCTCTGTGCAAGAAGGCAGTCCCTGGAATATTTTCATAGTTTTGTGACTGGCTTAAGGACAGTTTCTCCAAGAAAACTTATGTTAAGATTGAGCTTGGCAAAATCTTTTTCTATGCATTTTTTAAAACTTGGCATTCTCTTTTGATGGGCACTGAACATTCAAACAGTGTTTCTAAGGCTCCTGATGGCGGCCACTCTGTCAGGAGTATAATGTTACATGATTCTGTGCCAAGGAGGTAAATCATGGGGGAAGTCAGCTTGACAGTGTCAGAACCAGTGTCATTCAGTTATGGACATTTGAGGCCCATGTCACCAAGGGCCTGACCACAGAGCTGAAAGGCAGAAACCCTGCGGTTTTGTCCTTTTCTGCACCCATCTTGCTGTGTGACCTAAAGATAGTGATTTCACCCGTTCTATTGCCGTATGCTCAAAAGCAAAAGATTTTCCAGTATTTATTGGAATTACTGTTTAGCACTCTCTTCTTTAAATAGTTTTCTGACTCAGAAAGTCTTGTGTAGATTGCTATTTTGAGCCAGATTCTCCCAATGTGGAAATTCCTTAGGTTTGCATTAGGCTCTCTGGAGGAATGAACTAACTCTTTCAGGCCTGTAGTATAGCGTCTAATAATTTCTTTTGAACTATAAGTAAATGCGTTGTAAAAGTTGAGTAGGTTTGACTATTAAGCAGAAGAGTCATTTTTTCCTCTGACCACTAAACCTGTAAGACCTCTGACCTTGGTTGCAAGCCAGTCTAGGGCATGGTCACAAAAGTATGAGAGAGTTGCAAAGAATTAAGAGAACTTCGGGACGTGGAAGTTGATGCCTGCCTGACTCTGAATTCTCTAAATTAATTTTGGATCCTCTGAATCCTTTCCATTTTAATTGCAGAGGTGAGGTTCATGATATCGAAGGGCAATTTTTTTTTCTTTCAATGTCACTTTTCGGCAGGAAAAATGTTCATCGTTCAATGGTTCCCTTTTAAAATGTCAGCCTTTATGGAATCTCAAACTTGGCTAAAAAGAAAAGCTCAGCATTCACAGGACTTTGGAAAGTCTCCGGGCACTGAGAGTGTTCTATCAAAGATTATACTCAGGCTTCAAATAACATCTCTATGTTGACAACTTCCAAATGTGTATCTCCAACAGAGACTTCTCCCCTGAGCTCCAGACACACATATGCAACAGCATACTCAATGTCTTCTCTTAGTTGTCTACGAATATTCCACATTTAAGGTCTAATTAGAACTAAATTCCTGATCTTATCCCTTTCCAATCTGTTTTGCCCACCACTTTTCCCATCTCATTAAGTGGAAAATCTAGCCCTCCAGTGAGCTCAGAACCCTGCAGGCGTCCTTGACTTGTCTCTTTCTCTCATAATTTACATCCAATCATCAGTAGACCCTTTTGGCTCAACTTTCAACATATATCAGGAATCCAGCCACTTCCCTCCCTCCACTGGTGTCACCTGATCTAGCCACCATTATCTCTCACCTCATCATCACAAGAACCTTCTAACAAATCTCCCTCCTTGCCCTCCTGTCTCCCAAAAGTCTACTTTCTCAACACGACAGCCAGAAAGATCCTATTAAACCTTAAGTCGTGTATTACTCCTCTATGAAACCTCCCAGTGGCTTTCTATTCTCTCAGAGAAAAAGTCAAAATTCTCACAATGCCTACAAGCCACAAAAACTCACTACCCAAGCTCGTTCTGGGCCCATTCCCTCCCCCCGACCTCCCTTCCTCCCTGTCTTCATTTTTCCCTCCTCTCCATACACACAGTCCCTCCTAAGAGCCTTTGCACAAGGGCTGTACCCTCTACTTGGAACGTTCTTCCTCCTAATATCCACATGGCTTTCTCCCTCTCCCTTTAAAGCCTTTGCTCAAACAGCACCTCCTCAATGAAGCCTACCCTGACCTACCTACCTAAACTGCAGCTTCCCCCCCTACTACCCCTCCATCACCCTTACTCTGTCGTATTCATTTTCCCTAGTACTTTACACCTCCCCAATACTATAAATACTTCTTTATTGTGTTTATTATCTCCTACCTCTTCCCCACCGCTACAAAGTGAGTTTCCTTGGGGACAAAAATCCCTAGACTTTGGTCTATATTTTCACTGACGTAACCACAAAACTCAGAACAATACTTAGCACATACACATTTGGTGAATAAAAGAATGTCTCTTTCTTTTGAAATAATTTGCTTAGCAATGAAAATATTGATGCCTGACTTCTCGGTGGAATACTAATTGCCACAGAAATTAATTAAATTAGTACAAACCTATTAACTGATAAAGTTATTATTAATATAACACTAAATTATTTTTCTCCTATCTTTCATGAAACATTATAAACCTCCCAACTGATATGTTTTAATGGAGTAGCGAGAGGTGAGAGTTAGCCAATGAAGATTACAATTTTCAAATATACTCAAAATTAGAATTTTTTAAAAAATAAAATGTTATTTGGCCTTTCTTTACTATCTAACTAAATATTAATATGGAAGAAATGTTGTTAAAAAAAGAAAACGCTTGTTCTCAGGGATCTGTTATTTATAGCAGCTATTCTCGAGGCGTTCAGTATGAATATGATACCAAATAACACTTCATCGCAATGGTAAATGTTAGGCTATTAAGGACTAGTAAACAGTAATGTACATTTCCCTCAGAGTTCAAAACCAACTAAAAGATGGACCCTGAAAATAGACAGATAGTGATCAATACTGCAGCTGAGGGTTTTTTTGTTTGTTTTCTTAAATGCAGAATTTACTTAGAAGAGGCAAATCTTCAATGAGGTTGGGCAGGTAGGTAGAGATCACTAAAGTCTTGGTTCTCTACCCTGAGGTGTTTAGACATCTAATAAGCAATGTTAAACACTGAAGAAAACAAATTGACATAATTAGATTTGTGTGTTTAAAAAGTCACTCCTGCTACAGTATAGACTGTGTGTCTTTTTTTATCTTTTTTTAATTGAAATATAGTTTATCTACAATGTTGTGTTAGTTTCTGGTGTACAGCAAACCTATTCAGATATAGATATAGATATAGATAATATATACATTCTTTTTCAGATTCTTTTCCATTATAGGTTATTACAAGATATTGAATATAGTTCCCTGTGCTATACAGGAGGCCTTTATACTTTATCTATTTTATATATAGTAGTGCATATCTGTTAATCCCAAAGTCCTAATTTATCCATCTCCCCACACCCTGCCCGTCCCCTTTGGTAACCATATGTTTGCTTTCTATGTCTGTGAGTCTTCTTCTGTTTTGTAAATAAGTTCATTTGTATCATTTTTTTTTTTTTTTAGATTCTACATAGAAGTGATATCATATGGTATTTGTTTTTCTCTGTCTGACTTACTTCACTCTCTAGGTCCATAATAGATCATCTCTAGGCCCATCCATGTTACTGAAAATGGAACATTGCAGTTTTATTGTTGGTAAAAATGTAGGGAGAGACTACAGCTTAACCTGTGGCCAAAGTCAGAGGTCCTTCCACCGGCATTACCCCATCCCCATAGTCTAGACCTTGGGACTGTCCACTGAAGAAAGAGCTTGGGTTTGCTGAGTAGATCAGACCAACTAAGATGGAAAATGCTGCTGAGCCCCAGTAGTGGGTGAGAGAGAGGCCTGGAGCTGCAGAGCTGCCTCTGAAGGCAAATCTGGACCAGAAGGAGTTGTGCTTATCACCTGGGGGCGGGAGCAGAGCAGAAACACTCATGTAAGGGCAGGTGGATTCGAAGGAGACAGGAAGGAAAGGCCAAGTCACACACACCCACATCCTTCTCCCAACTTTGTGGATCAAATAAAGGACTCCTCCATTGTTGGCTAGAAGTTTGTGAGAGAAAGACGAAAAGTGGGAAGCCCTCTTCTCAGTAACCCAGGATCACTGGAAAATTGTTCTGACTACAGTGAGAGGTAATAGAAAAAAAAGACAACCTCATTACATTTACTCTAATTTCTTATCTCTTTTAAAGCAGAGGACACTGGACTGGCTGCAGAATCTTACTTAAGATCTGCAATTTCAACCAATGTTTTCTCCTACCCTGGCTTATACATGCGTTTATACACAGCACTCCTTCAGACTTGAAGAAGCATATGTTTTCTTCACCATCTCTACCAGCAAACCAATCCCCCTGAACCATCTTTTTGCTTTTCCTGCTTGCTTCAAGAAACCTTACATTCTGGGAGTTTCAGAGGAAATTTCACAACATTTGTTGTCATTGTAAAAGATCATTTAATATTCCGTGGGCACATGCCATATGTTTTGAAGGAAGATGATAAGTACTGTTTTGTCACATTTTCTTGGCAAAATGCAAAATGGAGTGAAAACAAAGACACTTTCCATACATGAGGCTTTAAGAAAATATTGGGGAAAATATTGCAAACCGAGTTACAATGTGCCACTTCTGAATTTTCTTGGTTAGAAAAGAAGTTCACAGTTATTCTCCTACCGCTTTACAATAGAGAGTTGTTCACACCGAGCCTTGGCCACATGGCACTACATCTTATGGAAATATGTGTGGTCTGCTCAATGAATGAAAGAGGATCTGTTTTTCCATCTTACGATGAATTCAGCACACACTTATTTTCCTAAATAAAAGCCACTACCGCCCTAGACTTACACTAGGGAATGAACTGTGACAATGTGACACATAGGCAAGTGCTCTGCAACGGGATTAAGGTTCACACCATAGAATTAAAGGCTTTAAAATAGTACAGTTAATATCCAGGGGAATAATAAAGAGAAAAACCAAGTAATATATAATCACAGTATCATACTGGATAGAAAATCAATGGGAAAACTAGGGAAGCACTCCACAGGAGTCTGTTTCCATTGTGGCAATAGTGTATGGAACTGTAAAACATATAGAGACATTAAGATTTAAATGTTCTAGTCACTCACTAAAAAAAAAAAATCACATAACTGAAATTAAAGAAATCTTAATGAGAACATTTTGGAAATAGGACAGGCTACCTGCTGTAGGTGCTCTAAGGGACAGAACAGCTGTATTGATCTTTAATGTTAAGGCAATAACATGCAAGTTCTGTCAATCAAATGAGAATCACTCTTAAAGGGTTAAGACCAACTTGGACTTGGTTGAGTTGTTATTAATTTCTAAAGTATTCATTTGGTAACAAATTGTATTCTTAAATAAATAATATAAAACATTCGGTTCTTAGCAAATATGTCCCTCACTCTGAAACATCCTCAGGGTACAATGACACCCAGAAGGAGTATTTTAAGCCTTGGTGGTTGATGCTGAATCATAGTTTTCCCCACAAAGTGGCTCGTTGTATGACTTCAGAGAAATGAGACATTTTGCCTTGGCTTTCACAGCTGTAAAATGGGCTTCGATGTAAGGAAACTTCCATCTTAATATGAACTTGTCCAGAACTCATAAGAGATCATTCCTTAAATGAGGAAGCTGTGGATGAAAGATTATTCTGAAACAAGGACCCAAGACTAGAATGCTAGTGAAGCGTTTGGTTCTCACTGTTCAGAGCCTGGTAGCTGCCCTGAATATCCCCACTTTCTCCTTTGGGCAAAGCCTGTGTGGTGGGTCTCGGAGGGAATCACGTTTATTATGTCAAGTGTAATTTTAGGAGTATGGACCCTGTAGCTCCTTACGATGTATTCCATCTCTCTGGGGAATATCATTAGTCAAAAATGTGATACCAAGGGGAAAAAAACAAGAAAAGCGTGTTTCAACAATACACAAATCATTTGCTTTAATTTTTCCAAATACCAAATTAAAACTGGCAAATATGAAAAGTTACCCAGACATTGAGATTTTAATTTTATCTCCAACAATTTGAGAACCTTAGTAAAGAGCCTGGAAAAGCCATCCTAGCAAAATGGATTTCTTTCTACCATGTGTGTTCCACTGGCTGTCCTGGCCAGAGCTGACTTCTTACAATTTGCTTTGCCAGACATAACAAAGACAGGCACAATCACTGTGATTAGCATCAGGTGAGGAATAAACAGTCTGTGGCTGAAGCAGCAGGCTCTAAATAGATTTCTAACCTAGGTTTGACCAAGACATGTAATATATCCAGAAATTTGCTCAATTACACATTTAGTCAATTTCTCTCATACTCATCATGTCCTTTGCAGTTTCCGAACACATGTCTAAATAATATTGACTGTAATTTTTGTGCAGTATAGGTTGGAGCATACTGTGACTGGTGTAATGCATCTCACTGAATTTTTTATAATAAGTTGGAGAGCCATGGCTATTGCTTTTTGCCCCCATTAAATTTTGGAAATCAAGAAAAAAAAGCATATCAGATATCTATAAAATATAGCTTTAATGTATTCAGCTGTAGATATTCTGAAATCACAAGAAAAACCATATTTTCAATGCTGTATTTAATAGTATTTAAGGATATTCATATACATATAAGCATATATGGAATATGTGTCAATTCAAGTCACTCTTGAGAAATATTATCAAATCTAAAGAGTGTTTTTTATGTGCTTAAATATGCATGTTTCTCAATATTTTGAACAATATTTTAAACCCATGTAGTTAAAGAGCTCCTTATCAACCATTATCTGATGTGAGAAATGTTTATACTAGAAGCACCTAAAAAAAGACACTCCAGGAAATGCACCTATCTGTTAGGGCATCTCCATTTAGAATCCAATGCATGCCATCCGATTACACCCCATTCCATTTACACCATTTACAAAGAGTGAGTGCTGATCAAAGCTGCTGTAATGTTGATAATACATCCAGTTTGGAGTTTTGATTATAAGAAAAGTTCCTGACTTACTTTTTAAATTAATAAAAGACTTTATGACAAAAAAGTGGACTTAAAAACGTTAGATAAGAAACTCATCTAGTAATATAAATTAAATAAATTAGCAGTCCTTTTGTAAATTTTTAGAAATAATTAATGCACATATTAAAATAATCTCTGATCTTTCTGTACAGAATTAGAACAAGTTGAAATTAAAGAGACAAACCATAAATTACTGCACATTCTTTTCTGAAGTATACTTTATCCCAAACTTCTTATGGAAAAGTGCACCAAAAATTTATCTTCAACTCACAAAGAGATTTTATTTTTCCTTTGGAATTGGCAAGCTTGGAGAAACCATCCAGGAGTATGCAATTTCTCTGTCATGCTTCATGTGATTTCCAAATATCCATTGCTTGAATTAAAAATGATAATTTCATGAAAACTCACCATAAGTGTTGAGTATATTGCAAACAGTCTTTGAAAACCCCTCCACCACCACCATCTTCACCTTTAGCTAGCAAAGCTCAAACCTGTAAATTAACATGGAAGTTCTGAATCCTTTAGTCTGGGATGTTCATAATTCAATTGGGAGCCTAAAGATATAACATGATTCTTTTATTAAGTACCTTATTGCTTCTTATAAACAGGTTAAAGATGTTTACTTCTTACCTTTTGAAGATATTATTAATCCCGATAATATGTAATAACCTATAATATGTAATATACAATTGCTCTTGCTACTGAGGGGTCTAGTTTATCACCCAGAAGCAGGGACGGATCTCACAGTGGCGGAATTGGTTCAGTCCAGATGAAGGTGCTTTAAGCTGTTCGCAGAGGAGCTATCACACCAGGTTAAAATATTAGTGTTATCATTTTAAATGAAGTTATTCTTATTAGTTAGGTAAAAGACCCTGGAGAGGAGAAGCATTAACTGAGCAAGCAGGGTCACTGCTGGAGTTCAAGGCTGAAAGTCAGGAGAGTTGGCTCAAGCTCTAGATCTGTCTCCAGTGAGCTGAATTACCCTCAGTAAAATCACGCATCTTCCTTTGGCCTCAATTTCCCCCTTCTTTTTTTTTTTAAATGAGAGAGTAGGGTTAGAGCAGGGGTGTCAGCAAACTCTTTCTGTAAAAGGTCAAACAGTATTTTTTAGGCTTTTGCAGGTCAGATGTTATTTGTTACATATTCTTCTTTTTTTTCCCCCAAAAAATGTAAAAATTATTCTTAGCTCACAGGCTATACAAAAACTGGTGAAAGGCTGGTTTTGGCCTGCTGGCCATTGTTTGCTGATCCTTGGATTAGAGGATAACTAGTGTTTCTCATAGAGCCAAAATTTGATGTTGCTATGAGTAACCATGACTTCAAATCACTCTTCTGTAGCATCGGCCCAAACATTAATACCAAGAAATCCTGGTAACCAAAAAAAGAGAATGTCAACACCATCTCAAAGATGTTTCAAATTACCATGGAACTTCCAATGTTCTCAAATTACCATGGAACTTTCAGTCTAGCAAGCATTTGCTAGTCCTTACATTTCAGATAATTGTACACCTATATTGAGAAGGTGTTCTTTATTCCGCATGGATGATTTCTTGTCCTGAGGGATAAATATTATTTGCACAGAAACAAAATAACAAGATGAAAGCAATCCATGTGTCAAACACAGCTTGCAAGAGCAACTCACCAGTATATCAACAGTACATGACATCACCATTGGCAGCATCCCAAAGCAAATACCCAGTGCAGCTTCCGATCTTCTGCAGTAACGTGGGTGGATTGCTGATCACTAATAGCTATACAGATCCTTGGAGCAATGGTAAATAAAAATTCTGTATACTTATTCTAATTTTTTTAAGAACTGAAAGGAAAACTATCACTTACGAGCACCTACTATGTGTCAATCCCTTTAAATATATTAATAGTGATAATAACAAATACTCACAAAGCCTTCCTACAGCCAGACATTGCCGCAAATACCTTATAAGCACTAACCCATTGAAACCTAAGGACTACGCTATGCGATAAATACAGTTGACCCTTGAACAACAAGGGTTTGAACTGATCAGGTTCACTTATACCCGGAGTTTTTCCAGTAATAAATATAACAGTACTACACCATCTGAGGTTGCTTGAATCTGTGGATGTGGAACCATGTATACATGGGGGGCTAACTGTACCTGGATTTTTGATTGTGCAGGGGGCAGAGGGTTGGCTCCCCTAATCCTGCCACCATTGTTCAAGGGTGCCCCATACTATTATCAGTCCTATGAGGTAAATACTATCACTGGCATTTTTATAGGAGAGGAAACAAATAGCCAGGGAATTTAAATCTCCTTTCTGTTTCTTTTTTTCCTTTCCTTTATTATTCATTTTTTAATGGAAGTGGTGACAATATGAATGCATGCAAATATAATTCCTTAAACACAGATCAGAGCTAAAATTTAGCTTCATCTAAGTCCAAGTCCAAGGTACTATCTCCATAACACCAAGGGTAGGATAACAGTCCAAAGCCCAGGATTACTTGGAACACGGGCTCCCCTGACACAGAGGTTCTGTGTGACTCCCAAGTTAGTGCCATGTTATTCTCAGGTAGGCCTCAAACACTACCCACTGTGAATCCTATGTCTCTGGACCTGTCAAGAACCTAGTGTGTGGATTTTAACCAGTAGGAAGGATAACAATACTTTAGAACTTGAGGTTCCACATGAAGAATCGTTTCAAAACACACACACCACTCTGAAATGCTTTAGTGGATTCAAAACTTTAATGTGATAGCTCTGTATCTAATCTGAAAACGGGAAGGAGCTTGGGTCCTCGAAGCATCTTAATCCTTGAGAGCAAGCATTGAGGACTGAGAGCAACACTTCATCCTGAACATTGAGCTTAAAGAGTTTAGAGACTGAGCTTTATTCTCAGGATCTGACTTCAAGCTTAATTTCCCTTGAGTGTGTAAAATAAAACTGATTGCAGAAACCACAGACACTGTGGAAGGAGAATGGGCTTTGGACCCAGCCAGACTGCCGGTCGAATCCCAACTTCATTGCACACTATCCACATGCTTAGACATAAGACTTAACCTCTCTGACTCTCAGCTTCCTCATCTGTAAAGAGAGCAAAAATATATATCTGCTTTGTAGGGCTGGTCTAGGATTGGAGGTAAGGTAGGCAGAGCACCTGGTACATAATAGACATTCAATAAAGGATAGTTCTTATTGTTTATAAGATATATTTACGTTTGACATGTCATGAAAAAGTCTTAATATTTGTGTAGTGCAACCAATCCTCCCTATGGAATTGTCATAACATCATAATTATCCACAAATAATTATTCAGTTCCCCAAATATATAAGTCAGAGCACACTGTATCTTTAGATCAGAAATATTTATTATCTAAAAGTAAAAATGCCAAGAGTTGTTTTTTTCTCAACTAGACATGTACCCTACACATACCTGGCACCTATCATCCCTCTCCAGACAAAAAAGAAACAAAACCACTGTGCATGACGGGGCATGTAGAAGTGATGATTCCACCTGCTAGAGAAATGTTTATCTGGAGACTTAATTACTTCAGAATATGACTAAAACTAGCAGGGAAACCATCTGGAAGAAAGATAACAGAGAGTAACTGCTTGTGCAAATCAAGTCATCAGGTCATCGTGTGGAAGAATTGTAACTGGATAGATGTCTAAAGTATAAGGCCAACGTTTGTGGTTCATAACAGACCATTCTGCTTCCCGATATCATTTGCCTTGCTGCATTGACCACTGGAACACAAAGCTAAATTGTGTCCAATCTGAGTACAGTTTTAACTAAGGCATGATACAACTCTCCCCTGGCCCTCTCATTTATTTTTTGTTTGTTTGAAATATTTTTAAACTATTGAACATTTGCAAACACATACAAAAAAAAAAAAATAAAGAAAGAAAAAGAGAAAACATTTTCCTCTGAGCCATTTAAGAGTAAGTTTACCGGGCTTCCCTGGTGGTGCAGTGGTTGAGAGTCCGCCTGCCGATGCAGGGGACACGGGCTCGTGTCCCGGTCTGGGAAGATCCCACATGCCGCAGAGCGGCTGGGCCCGTGAGCCATGGCAGCTGAGCCTGCGCGTCCGGAGCCTGTGCTCCGCAACGGGAGAGGCCACAGCAGTGAGAGGCCCGCATAAAAAAACAAAACAAAACAAACAAACAAATAAAAAAACAAAAAAAAGAGTAAGTTTACCAACATGATTATTCCTCATCACTTCTGAATATTTTAGTAGGGAATTCCTACAAAGACATTCTCCTATATAACCTCAAGAAAACTAACAAAATCAGAAAATTACTCGATACATTATCATCATCAAATCCACAGATTCCACTTGAGTTTCACCAGTTGTTCCCATGCTGTCTTCAGTAACAAAAGAATATCAACCATTATGCATTACATTAGCTGATACATTTCTTAGTCTCCTTCAGTCTCAGTTCCTCAACTCCTCCTTGACTTGCCTAACCTTGGCACTTGTAAAGAATACAGGTCAGCTCCTAGAATGTCCACCAAGTTAGGATTCCCTGATATTTCTTTATGATTAGATTGATTTTTTTAAATTGTGGCTTCAGTGTTACAGAAGGTAAGCTATATTGCTATTTCTCTCTCTCTTTTTTTTTTTTACATTTTACTAGGTGGTACATCATTTTGAGTTGCTCCACTATTGATGATGTTATCTTTGATCATTTGATTAAGGTGAAGTTGGCCACATTTCTCCACTGTAAAGTTTCTCTTTGTAATTAGTAAGTATTTAGGGGGAAATACCCTGAGATAAGGTAAAATATTCCATTCTTTATCAAACTTTTACCCACTGATCTTAGTATCCATTGATATTTGACAAATGGTGATTTTTCTAATTCAATCATTTCTTCTACCTTATCAGTCAGGAAGAGCTCTCTTTTCACTATTTATTCATTTATGTATTTATATGTGTACTATTTTCTAGATTTGGCCAGTGAGAGCCCCTTCAAGCTAGCATCTGTGTCCTTTTGTCATGTCCTCAATATCTTTGAGCACTTCCTTAGTTTCTGGCACTAGAAGATGTTCCAGGGTGATTCTTTGCTTGCCCAGTCCCAAAAGTAAAGCCTGTTATTTTTCCAAGGAGTCCTGGTTGCCTTTAGTGGATAACTGTATTTAAGAAAATAAGATCTGGGCACTAAATATGCTTTGTTTTGGGGTGTCATTGTTCCCAGACCCATATCTATATGGGTCCAATTCAACATCACAGAGTTTATTCTAGTTTTGTTTCTTGTCATATATTTAACTCCATTCTCCAGTAACAAGAAACCTAGTTACTGTTATCCTTATCATCTTAACCAATAAACTTAAACGTTATCCTTATTATATTTATTATTCTAATCCCTCCTGTATCTAAACATCTCACTCACGCTCCAACACTTTGGTCTGGACCACTGCCACCATGCACCCCTGGGATCTCCTTTGTCAGTCCACGTAGGCTCTGCCAACTCATGCTAGGTTGCTTCTGCCACTGCCCTCCCACCTGACTAACCCCTTGTGGACACCTACTTTGGTCAGCCTCACATGATAGCGTTTGGACGGTTATTTAGGAAGCAAAGAAGGCAGGAAAGCAGGCAGGTAGGAAGAAAAAAAAAATCTTGCTCTTTTACTTGATTTTATTGTGGGTTTTGTTCTCATTTGAACAGTTTCAACAATATATATGCATCTCTCGTAAACTGCTTTATATCCTATTTGAAGGATATAAACAATATAAAACGATGCAAACAAAAGTTTCACCTGGACGAATTCCAGAAGAGTTCTGAACAATATGAAAGTAGAGTCTTAATCAAATCTGCATTTTAAGACCTCTCAGAACATGAAAGTCTATTTTCAGTAACATGCTCTATTCTACAAAAGCCAAGGCAGATGAAAGGAATGGCCCCAGGAACGTTAGTGGCACTTTTGATTCCGCACACCTTCTTACCCACATGGATAGTGTGCACGACTTGTGTGATCTTGAGCATTTTGCTTCATGTTTCTATGAGCTGATTTCATCATCCATGAAAGGGAAAGGCTTCTTCCCTTCCCAACCTCAAAGGAATGTCATTTTGATTTTTATAAAGAACAGACCAGTTTGAATTTCTCAGCAGTAGTCAGTATATTCTTAGACCTTAACATGCCTTCACAGATCCATGGAGCAAAGATCCCTGTAGATTTAGGATTGAAGGAAGGAACAATTTCTCAGTCTCCAACACATGATGGTGCCGCCCTATACAACCTGCTTCTGATATCTTAAAGGGAAGGTGTTCAGGCTTTGAGTGGGCATGGATACAGCAGCCAATGGCCTCCAATAGGAGACAGAATGCCATGGTTCGGGGAAGCAGCTGCTATTAGGTGGACATGCCTAACTGGGTCCTATCTACCAGCTGGAGAGAGCAAAGGTAGGAACCAGTCGTCCTGCCTCTGTCTCCCAGATCTATAACTTAAATTGTAATAGGGAGTAATTAACTCAAACTCTCTGAGCTAACTTTTTCACGGCACACTCTGGGGTCAAATGAGATAACCTATATGAAAAGACCTGACTTACATTAGGCTCTTAATAAATATTAATAGATACCGGAAAAGTTTTTATCTCATCTTTTATTTTAAACATACAAGGATGTTTATTGCAGCGTTATTTATAGTGGTAAAAATAAAAAATAAAAAAGAAGAAACAGGGCTTCCCTGGTGGCGCAGTGGTTGAGAATCTGCCTGCCAATGCAGGGGACACGGGTTCGAGCCCTGGTCTGGGAAGCTCCCACATGTCGCGGAGCAACTAGGCCCGTGAGCCACAATTACTGAGCCTGCGCATCTGGAGCCTGTGCTCTGCAACAAGAGAGGCCCGCGCACCGCGATGAAGAGTGGCCCCGACGTGCCGCAACTAGAGAAAGCCCTTTCACAGAAACGAAGACCCAATGCAGCCATAAATAAATAAATAAATAAAATTTAAAAAAAAGAAAAGAAAATAAGAAGAAACAAAGTGATTGTCCATCATATGGGTAATGGCTGAGTAAATGCTAGTATATCCATATCACCGAATACCAAGCAAATTTTTAAAATCACAACAAATTGAATGAAGAAGTAAGTATACAATTTAGTTATCTTCCATTAAGCTAGACATTAAACAGATTTGCAAAAAACAAAAAGGAAAATGTCACTCTTTATGTTGACTTTTGTTCTCAAAAATATAAGTATTTTTCATTAAATATATTAATTGTGTTAACATGTATGGGTTTATCATTGTTATTTTAACTGAATTAATACATAAATTTTATAACAGTTTTCATCAAATGAGAATTATAAGGAAACTACAAATATTTTATTGACATATAATTGATATATAACATTATATTGGTTTCAGGTATAAGGAAACTGTAAATTTAATTAGAAAAAAAGAAAAACTAGACAGTACAATACAAAAATTTGGCTAATGACCTGAACAAACAACATCACAAAAAGAAAATCCAATGACCATTAATTATATAAAAATATTTCTTATCCTTTGAAGTAACATGAGACCAATTGTTTTTCCACCATCTCTGAAGGTTTCTAGTGACTAGAAAATTATTCTCCAATGACATTAAACCTAATCTGAATCTAGAGATAAAGAGAATTACCCCAGTTATTTAAACCAGAAGATTATGTTGGTTACATTGCCATTGAGTGGCAGAGCTGGAATTTAAACATACCTTTAAAATAAAATAGTCATTATCAGATAAGCAGTTGTCCTGATGTTCATGAGAATATATTACTGACATCCATGGAAAACTGATTACAACACTTGGCCAGTCCACCTTCAAGACTGCTATAAAGATCAAAGAAATACTTATATGCAGAAGTCATTTGGTAACTACATAAATATGAGAAATCATTTGTTTCAGAATTGCTTTTAACCAAAGAATCTGAAGTATTGGGTGATATAATGCAGTATTGACGGTAACACAGTCCAGATAAGCCAGGAAAAGGCAAAGAAGAAGCACCCAAGGTTCCTAACTACCCAGGTGGTATGTGAGGTCCTGCAGGTGAAAATACAAATTATCATCTAATCAGAGGCTGCACAATGATATTCCGAGCTATTCAACAGTATCGACAGCACATCCTCAGAGAAACATAATAGCGCAATATTAAATTCAGAGCTCAAAATTATAAGGAAGAAGACATTTCAGGCAAAAAATAAACGATAAACGGGGCATTTTTGACCGTAACTTTGGAAGATAAGTGTTAAAATACTTTTGGATGTCACTTGTGCCCATATATCGTGACTGCCTAATTCATGGATTTGAGAAACAAAATTGCAAACCTCCAGATACCTGGGGACATTCTCTGCCATTCATTTGGGAGCAGTATTCCCTTTGCAATAAGTAAGAAATCTAGGGAAAAAAATTAATGGCAGGGTATAGCCTTTACTCAGTAGAACAGAGATAATAGTGGCTTGTGGTGTAAGGAGAAGACAATTAATGGCAGCATTGGTGTCTGTGCCGAATTCCCACGTCTAGCCACGGAAACACTTGTTCACCAGAGAGAGGCATCAAAAACAGTCAAGGGAAAGGCACCCAAGACTCGTTCCCGACTAAAGTGTGTCCAGTTAGCTGTGGACCAAAACACCTTTGTAACTGAGTATTTGTATATCCAGACACCTCAAACAGTGCAGGGTAATGCCTTTTCCTATCCTGCCCAAAGCCAAGGATTTAACACGGTTCTGAATGTTTTACCTTTTCCGTTATAGAAACTCTTACACAGCAGAGTACGTGTGCGTTTAGTATTTGAAAGATATTGCAGTACACTGCAAAGAAAATTTTGCTAGTCTAAAAGATATGTTTCAGGAATCCACTTAAAGATTTTTCCATTTGTTTATGCAATAAGAACTTCTATTGTGTGTGCCTGCTTTTATAAAGGAAAAATCAGCTAATCCCATCTCCTATAATTACTTCTGAACGTGCACCGTATCGTTGACTTTCCCTGGAAGCTACACCTAAGGTATGACTATGTAAGAGATACTGGCTTGAGAGATCTGAATCAGGAAACACTAGGACAAATTGAGATGGACTCTCTCTTTGTGTCTCTGCCTCACTTCTATTCAAACAGGAAATAGGATGCCTCCAATTTCACTGATTACCAATTTCAGTATCAACTTATCAAGACAATGATAGGCCCTTTACAAATGTTCCCCTAATGGTATTTTCCCAACAGAAGTAGAAGCTGACCTATAGTTCTTGGAGCTATTGTAAAAGAGCACATTGTATTTGCCTACAAACACTTTTAGCCTTGCTAGCTGGCTGCTTAATTTAATGTAATTGAGTCTTGACTCGAAGAATTCTGATAGAATGTTTAAAACTGGGCTTTCCTGTGCTCTCTCTGAATTTGGATTCACTTACATTTGACTTATTTAATGCATCATGTCAGTGAAGTTGATCCCAATGTTAACATTCAACTTCCTCAAGAAACTCAAGGCAGACACAGTCCAGAGAATTCATGTGTCTGGTTATTCTTGCAGGGGATTCTGGGTGATGGATCGGACCCTTGCAAAAGCATAGTCGCCATCACAGCTGATAATTGAAAGACCAGGGGTTTTCAAAATGTCACTATTTTTATTTTAGATGTGCTGGCTCTTCTTAAGATTCTTCAAATAAGCTGCATCCTCTGATCTAAAATTCTGCAATAGACTATGTTGCAACGTCCTTCAGAAGGAGGAAGACAAATGCTAAAGAGATGTGACCCAGACAAGAAAAATATGGTTCTTAAAATAGCGGGACAAGACATAAGGTGGATGGGAAAAGCAATTGATTTGCAGTTAGGTGATTTAGGTTTAAACCCAGGCTCTATGACTTTATTAGTCCCTGTCTCTACCTTCATTTTCTTCCTTAAAATGTAAGCAATTAAACCTAGATCTTAGGAGTATTGTTATTAATTTTATTGAGATAAAATATGTGAAAGTGTTTTGTACACAGTTAAGTAATACGCAAATGGTATGTCGCTATTTTTTGTGGTTTGTCGATGGTATGAAAAATTAGAAATTAAGGTCGTGAAGTCAGATGATGTCAAGACTAGACTATTCCTTGCTAATTGTCATGTTTTAATTCCAAGTTCTTATTTTATAAAAGAGACAAAGTCCTATTCTATTTGACAGTCCTTTATTGAGCTTTGCTGTGAGCCAGGCTCTGTACTGAAGATGGGAAACGAAGTTGATTAACAGGGATCCCTTGAGGAGCGCTCAGTTAAGATCCTAGATGAGGAAGCATTTGCCCAAGGTTTTACAGCTAGGAGCTTAAGAACTGGGAATAAAATCATTAGAAGCCTCATCTCCTGAGTTCCTGCTCAGGGCACTTTGCTTTCACCGCCTCTGCAATGTCTTTTCCACCTGCCTAAAATCACGGGAATCTAACTCAAGTTCTCCTAACACTTTAAAAATACCAACCACTGCTCCTCCAGACAAATACCACGTTATGCCTCAATTGACCTGGCCCCATTCAGACCACTATGGACAAGGCAAATGCCTGGTTGCTCATAGAATAACCAACACGTCTTCATCCTTGCCCAGCCCTTATTAATTGTGAGACTTTTAGGAAGAAATTTTAAGTCCATTAGTGAGGGAACGAGCTAGAGATTCAGGAATGGGAAATTCCAGGAACTGATTGGAGGAAGGAACGTCAAGCCGTAGAACTGATGGAGGACCAGACCTAGGTTGTTCACAACTCCAGCATGTCATCAGGACTCGCTTCCTGCGGGAGTGTGGATAGACAAATTATTTTAATGTACAGGACTGGGCAACATGGTCACAAGTCTCCTCCAGGAAGTCTCTGTGGAAGGAACCTAGAAATACAACCTGAAAAGATGGCCCTCTTGGGAAGAACTAGGCTTTCCTTCCTGGCCACTCTCCAGGACCCCACATCTTTAACTCACTCACTGTTAATAATAAATTAAAAAGTGATTTCAATTTTCCACCACTTACCCTCCCCTATCCCAAAGGCAATAATTGTCAAGATAGAATATTTAAATGTAGAAACAAGTCTAGTCCAACTTTCTAAACAACACAGGAATCCTCACCCTACCAACCCCTGCCAATAAGGCACTTAGTAATTTTTATGACTATGGATGGGGAACTCATGACTTCCCAAGGTAAGGGAGGATATAGGCAAACTGGAACAAGAGACATCTTTTTAAAAAAGAAAAAGTTAATTGTTAGCATCTCTCCATTATGAGTTTCAGCCTGTATCTGGTCAGTTCTATGACTCTTGGCAAATTTTTTAACTTCAGTTTCCTCTTGTATAACACAAAGGAGCTCAGCCAGAGCCGTGCTTCCAAACTTTAATGAGTGTATAAATCACTCCGAGATGGGGTCTGAGATTCTGCGTTTCTAACAACTCCTGAGTAGACTGATGTTGCTTGTCCATGGACCACATTTGGAAGAACAAGTGACTAGCAGATTCCTGGGAATTCTTTTAGCTCAAAAATGCAATCACTTGTTAAGTGTTGTGACATCAAGGTAACCTAATTCCTCACTCACATGAAAGCTGTACAGGCTGTACACCCTGTGCAGGCATGTGCATCGTTAGTCCCTCCCACAAGTAAATATCAGGATTGTTGTTCCCTGGACTTCAGCCAATTGGTCTGTTGCTTTTCTCACTTTCTCTTTTCACTGACTATTTTTCTACTAAACTCCTTAGCTCTAGTGACTCTCAAAATTTGGTATGTATCAGAATCTTTTAGAGGGCTTGCTAAAACAAGGTCTACAATGACTTTCCCTGCTCCAGCCCTCACTGCCCACCCCCAAGTTTCTGATTCAATTGGCCTGGGGTAGTGCACAAGAGTTTGTATTTCAGACACCTTGCCAAGTGATGCCAGGGCTGCTGGTCAAAGGGGCCACACGCTGAGAACCACTGCCATAGTTTTCTTCACAGAAACTATTGGTGAGTCAGATGTTGATTTTTATGTATTTGTCTAACTGATTTTTAATCTAAATAAAATATATTAATTTTTAGCCCAGTTATTATTAACTTTTTAAAACTGTTTCAGACTATTTTTCAGCTTGTCCATATCTGATGAGCACCGGAATTGGAATGAACTATACTCCAACAAAAATTTTTAAAAAAAGGAATTGCAGCAGATGAAGACACAGATATAAGAACTGACTACTGTCTATTAATTTAGACATTAAAGAGGTTTGCAAAAGTATTACAAATGTTGGATTTGATGCAAACTATTATATATAGGATGGGTAAACAACAAGGTCCTAGTGTATAGCACAGGGAACTATATTCAATATCCTGTGATAAATTGTAATGGAAAAGAGTATGTAAAAAATATATATATATATATAACTGAATCACTTTGCTGTACAGCAGATATTAACAGAACATTGTAAATCAACTATAGTTCAATGGAATATATTTTTAAAATAAATAAAGTAGATTAGAACATTTCAAAAACAAATGCTAGATTCAAGTTCTGGTTTTGGTTTTACCAGCTCTGCAAACGTGGGTGAGTTTTAAAATCACTGAATGACCTTGTCTTCAACTGACGATTGGAGCTGAGAATTCCTAATGATCCCACCAAGGTATTATTGAGTTCTGGAGTCAGACAGAAAAGGTTTTGAATTCCAACTCTGCTATTTATTAGCTTTATAACATTGATACACTGCTTAAACTCCCTGCCTCAGCTTCCTCATCTATAAAATGGGACTACTAATAGCACGCTTGTAGGGTTGGTTCCAAGAATTAAAAGAGGTATTGTAGCCATGCTTCTGAAAAATAGTACAGCCTTAATAAACTAACATTGTTAAAACTGTCATTAAGATAATAGATTTGAGGGCATTTTGTAAGTCATCAGTTCCATAGAAATGTGATTGTTTTGACATCAGGATACAAATATAGTGTCCTATGGCATTCCACTGAAGCCACCATTTCAGATAATCCATTCAAATAATCCATTCTTTATTCACTTTTTCACAATCCTATTGTCTAGTTCACATTTCTTCATCTTTTCCACAAGCATATCATTAGAAATGTTGTCAAATACCTTAGAGAAATCAGGATTCTTTATATGTGTGGAATTCTTGATCTATGAATCCAAAACCCTGATATCAAACCTGATCATCAAAAATCTAATAAAACCTTGCAGAGATTTTATCTTAGTGAATTAATCCTGATGTCATGTCCCAGCAACTTATTTTTCCAGGTGCTTGGAAACCTTTTGCTTAAAAATCTTTTATAGAATTTTGCCAAGATTGTCATAAAGCCTCAGAGATCTGCAGTTTCTATAACTTAACCTCTTCCCAAATTTAAAATTCAGAATTTCATTTACTCAGCTTGAGTGTTCTGGCACCTCCCTCGTCCCAGGGCTCCCCAGGGGTTTCCATTCAAGTGCTCTCCCGAGTTCTGTGATTTCATCCTCCTGACTTGGAGATTAACTCATCAGAGCAGCTGGGGGATCTCCCATCCTCTCGCTCCCGTGGCTGTACTCCATCCTAAACCAACCTGACTCCACTTTTTTCACTTCAAAGCTCATGTTTCCAGACAGAATAAGAAGGCAAAATTATGCTCAAGCAGCTTTACTTTTACTCTATTTGTTAGACCGATACCTTCACTCCCAAGGAGTGGGCTAATTCTTTTCTTATTCTTCTTACTACGTATATTAGAGTATACTAGAAATTTTCTCCAAGGATTTTTTTGCATTTTTGTGTTTATCTTTGGATATGTTCACATCTTTACCTAACACCCCACTTGTGCTCTTCATGAGCCATACAATGTTCCTTTTTTTCTTATTAATTAATGCCACTTGCCATTTACCATCAGAACACTTTCCCCCTGGACCCCCATCCCTCTTAGGGTCTTGTTTATCAGGGTCTCAAGCCCTGAGGGCATCTCTCTCATCTCTGAACAGGTACTGAGCTTTGCTTTCCAAATCTTGAAGGCACATATCTGATTATTCCTCTCACTGCTTTGTGGACTCTAAGAGGACAAGTCCATTTTATCCCATAGCTCTTTCAACTAAACAAGTCTTCCTGATTGATAAGAATTACATCCAGATCAGTGATTTTCCTTGTTGCTTCTCTAAATTTCTGAGCAATGAAATAGTCCACGAGGCATGTCAAGAACTTATCAGATGATTTACACAAGTATGCCCAGTATAGTACCGGGGACGTTGCAGGTATTTGATAAACGTCTGTTGAGTTAATGAGTGAATGGATGGAGGAAGAAGATTGCACCAGCCGTGTGTTCTTCCTGAGTTTATCACTTGTGTGCAAAAGGAACACCATGAAGGGTGAATCTGGAGAAATTACAGCAATACATCCTTACTTACCAGAAATCAATGTCTTAAACACTGTTAGATCAAAGTGTATTTTCCTTATTAGGCATTTCAGAATAACTCCAAGTGAGCCAGATGCTGAGTCCTGCCTCAGAATCATTGTCTGAACTTTTACTGTGAAGTCATTTGATAAATAAAATGCAGCTCTAACCACTTTTCCCACCACCCCATGCCCACTCCTACCAACAACTAATCACGCTTCCCTGATTTCATGAAAATTGCCAACCTCTCCCTTTTTAGGATTAAGGGGGAAATCCCATTTCTCTTATGCCTAGTGTCCAGACTCATTACAGACAATTTCAGTATGGCCTTTGGAAATGACCCTGAGGTTTGATGAGAAAGCAGATGGAAAGTAATGGAAGGAGAGGTGGTGGTAGTTAGAGGGCTGAATTCAAGGGTTCAGAGTGGAATCTTTCCTAGAAAAGTTGGGGGCAGTGAGTAGCTGAATGAAGAAGGAAGTGAAGAAATAGCATCTTGCATTATAGCAGGTCCACACAGCACCAAGGTGCCACGATCATGTCAGGATTGGAGTGCATGAGAGTCAACAAGGCTCCAAATCAGTGAATGAAGAGTCATGGCCAGGAGACTTGTCAATGTCATCAAAAAGGAGATAATACAGGTTTCTCAAAGGAAGGCATGAAACCTCAAAGAACTGGGTAGATTTTGCTGAAGGGTCAGGCATAATAACCTGGAAGCAACTCCAGAGAATGAGAACACAGACCATACTTCCCGCCTCGACCCGGAGTGTAGGAATATGAACAGCCTCTGCTGGAGAAGAAGCTGGGCCCTCTGGGCAGAGCCTGTTTGTGGTAGTGGACACATGGCCAAAGGGCAGTTTATAAAGCTGTCACAGCTGTGAGGCTGGGTGAGATTACCCAGCCCCAAAGTTTCCAACAGACTTAGTGGAGGAAACCGTGATGCTTGGAGGGACTCGGGCCTCTCTGAAAAGAATCACCTGTGGCCGGGATTAATTGGGGTCCCAAGGGGATCCCAGCCCAGATGGACAGACAGTTGGGTTAGTTAGTGTTTTAGGCCTCACTATATTCTGGAAACAGCAAAGTCCCTGATAGATGAACAGCCTCTCTTGAAGGAATCTAGATGAGGACACAGAATACAGAGACCAGGTGACCCCAGATTATGCCACCAATAAATAGCAGAGCGAAGGCTGGGACCCCGGTTTTTTGACTCTAAATCCAATGCTCTTCATCCTATACCATCGCCTCTTTCTCATAGCACCCTTTATTCCACCTTTGCCCACTTCCGTCCACCTTCCCTTCCACGTTTGCCCACTTCCGTCCACCTTCCCTTCCACCTTTGCCCACTTCCGTCCACCTTCTCTTCCACCTTTGCCCACTTCCGTCCACCTTCCCTCACCCAGAGAAACCACCACCATCACCACCCCATTTCCTCACTCTTTCCCCCCACCTCTGCCTCTCCACTCGGTGGTGGGACATTAGGCTCTTCAGGCCTCACTCGGCTGTTTCTGGTATCTTGTTACTTCTGCTTCCCACCCCATGTCAGAAAACAGGGGTCAAAATAATTATGAAAACCCATATCCATTTATAAGTGGGTCCATCTATCTTAGAGCTCTCATATACAAAGGTCATTTCAGAAAAGTGTGAAGTTAAAAAGTATATAATATTAGGTAGTAAACATGGTCACTGAAGTTGGCTTTTTTTTTTCTGATTTCCTCCATTGTTTATTTATTTGTTTTTAATAAACTCTAGAAGAAGAAGGAAAGACTTGCATTATTGCACACGAATGGAGAAAAGGAAACTTGCAAGGAGAGCTCACCAGGCTGTTGGAAGGCAGGTCTCTCATCTTCCTTTCTAACCTACCTTTGCCCTCTAATGGGGCTTCCCAGGTACATGTCTGTCCGTCTGTGGGCAAAAAGATGTCTAGGGATGGGGGAAAGAATCCCTTTTGAGGTCCACCTCTCAGTGTGAAGGTCACATGCAAGAGTAAGTTTGATCAAAATAAAGAATGAAGGTAAGTAATAGGGAGGTATAGCTTTTGCCACCTAGGAAGGAACTGGCAGTGTATTTCCCAGCTCCTTCCTCCCAAAATTCAAAATCTATAAAAATTACATGGAATTAATTTCATCTGAAACTGAGAATCACAACTAGCTATAGATAGATAGATAGATATCAACATTTTTTAAAAGGCATTTAAGAACGTTTCTGTTTTTTAAATTACAAAACATAAGGCTACGAGTCAGAGCACAAATTATAAGGAGCTGACACCCATGAACAAAAATAAAATAACTGTACACGGAAAACATGATTTATCTTTTCTCAGAAGCTAAAAGCTATGGCTACTTAACTCTCATACAAAAATTCCATATCAAAATAGAAAGGAAAATAGCCATGGATGTTCAGAAGCAATTTTCGATTTTTCATAACCTCATTTTTAATATGTATATTTGCCCAAATGACCCAGGAGAGTTTTCCATACAGTGCACTAGGCACATACAAAGTTTAAATTCCAAGTTCACACATTTTGACTCAAGGGTTGGAGGGTTCGGGGTAGGAAGCGGGGCTTTTGGAATTGCTTTTGTAGCAGAAAAACGTGTGTGTTTAAAAACTTCACTTGACTGTGTTCATTCTTCACCTACCTGCCCACAGTCTCCCACTAAAACGGAGTTCAAATCAATTATAGCAGCCTCAACATGATCTAAGTGAAAGAAAGATGATCTTTTTAAAAATGCTGAAAGAAATCGAGGCCCATTCTGTACTGAGAGCTTGAAGAATTCAGACCATCTTTTGGCATTCCTGGATATTTCTAAGGGTTAATTCTTCATTAAGTGAAGGGAAAAGTATTGCTTTTTTTTTTTTTTTTAATGTTCTGCTACCTCTCCCTTCCCTTGCTTCTCATTCTCCAATTCTATTCTGCAGCAGCAAATGTTTCTTCCAGAAACCACAGTGTCATACACAGTAGAAAAGTAAACCGAGAGAGTACCCAATCTCCCAGCAGGCCAGGATCTGCACACATATGCATACATACGCACACACATGCAAAAGACACTGAAATACTCATGGTCATCACTCCAGCTACTATAACAAAATACCATAGGTTGGGTGGCTTAAACAACAGACATTTATCTCCCAAAGTTCTACAGGGTATAAGCATGGCCAGGATCTGATGAGAACGCTCTTCTTGGCTTGCAGACTGCTGCCTTCTTGCTGTGTCTTCACATGACACACAGAGAGAGAATTCTAGTCTTTTCATATAAGGAGATGAATCCCATCATCGGGGCTTCATCCACATGACCTCATCTAAACCTAATCACCTCCCAAAGGCCCCATCTCCTAATACCATCTCATTGGAGGCTAGGGCTTCAACATAAGAATTTGGTGGGGACATAAACATTTAGCCCAAAACATTCATCATGATTAATACAGAAAATAAAAGTCCCAGTGTTTTCTGACATTTAAAGCCCAAATGAATTGTCTGAATGACCCAATCTCTGCTCAAGGGGATTCTGTTCATTTTGCTAAGGAACCAGCCAATCCTCTAGTGAACAGCCTCCCCTAGGGCTGTGCCAGCCTGTGGATTTAGCAAGTTTGCTAAAGAATTGCCCAGCACAGCAGCTGCTGTGGATAGCAGCCCGAGGTGTCACCACAAACCGACGTACCCGAGTCCCAGAAGTCCTTTGACTGGCTGGCTGAGTGGTGAGTATTGCCTAATGCATTATAATTTAGATTATATTTTTCAAAATTCACAACACATATTGAAAAAGAAAAAAAAGTGAAAAGTTTTTTTTCAAGTTATTTATGAATACTGGGTTATGAGTGTGGATATTCCTTTTTAAAGTATGTCACTGAGCTATAAAGGAAGCAATGGCATATGCTATATTTTGTGCTTTCTAGAAGCTAGAATGATGAGAGTGGGGTGTTTAGGGTGTGAGGGGAGGGAGGCTGATTCCAGATTATATCAATAACATTTGTTTTAGACTTTAGGTCTTTTGTATGGTATCTCCTGCTTACCTTTTGAGATTTAGATGACTGTTCAAAGCATTAAATATTAAAATGAGCTTTTTTTTTTTTAAACTTTTTTTTTTTTTTTTTTTTTTTTAATTTATTTTTGGCTGTGTTGGGTCTTCGTTTCTGTGCGAGGGCTTTCTCCAGTTGTGGCAGGTGGGGGCCACTCTTCATCACGGTGCGCGCGCCTCTCACTATTGCTGCCTCTCTTGTTGCAGAGCACAGGCTCCAGACGCGCAGGCTCAGTAGTTGTGGCTCACGGGCCCAGCCGCTCCGCGGCATGTGGGATCTTCCCAGACCAGGGCTCGAACCCGTGTCCCCTGCATTAGCAGGCAGATTCTCAACCACTGCGCCACCAGGGAAGCCCAAAATGAGCTTTTTAAATGCATATAAGACAGAGACGGCAACCTTTATGTTTTATGTAGGATGTGTACAACACATTCAGATTATCTATTATAATATCTACACATGCAATTCGGTTATAAAAATCTGCAATACAGCCAGTTTAGGGATGATCACTCATGGGGAGTCTTATTCTCCTTTCCTAGGGGTAAGAGAGAAGGGAGATGGGAGAAGAAGCTTTCAGCCCTAGCAGGGAGGGGTCCCCTCTGTGTTCCTGAAGGAGCATGGTCTCTCCCTTGACCTTGATCCAGGCTCTGCTGGAACCCAGCTCTGAAGAACCTTCTTTTTATTTTCCCTGGTGTGTGACAGCTTCTGGGGGTGGGGCTGGGACAGGATGAAATCAAGGCATTTTTAGGTATAGATGATCTTGCATCATAGATGGTGGCAGAAAAGAAGATGAAGAGATGAAGAAAGGGTTTTCTCTCTCTCTCTTTTTTCATCAGCAAAAGAAGACCAAGTATGGCGAGCTGAGATGGGGGACTGCAGCAAGAGGAGGTATCCATAGGAATAATTCACTGAATGTCTTTAAGATACATATTAGCAATTGTATTTCCAATAACTCTGCAAGAAAGCTTCTGTCTTCCCCATTTTACAGATCAAGAAAGTGGAGGCCAAGGTAGGTCCAAATACGCACAGGGTCAGATTTGGGATTTAGGCCTGATTCCCCAGTCCCCAGTCATTCCCCTACCCTGCTTCAAATCCCCCTTAAAATAGAATTCCTTGCTCTCCTTTGGGCAGGAGGATAGAGTTAAACTCTCCAGGGTTTCCAGTCTTTGTGGGTGATGCCTAGGATCTAATTCTAATCTGAAGTTAAGAGGAAACCACAGAAGATGTTAGAGGAGAAGAGTGATGCAACCAAACTCACAGTCCAAGAAGAGAACCCCAGTGGCAATGCTTGGGAAGATGAATGAAGCGCTATCAGAGCTGGGATGCAGGAAGTATGAGTCAATGCGACCAGGCAGCACAGGCCCAAGGCCTGCCTGTGCTTGAAACGTCTGAAAAAGAACATAGCCTGACTGGTATCAGGGTGGGCAAGTGATCAAGCCAAAGTGGCACTTCAAATATTATAGGATTTGAATACAAATATTTCAAGGATTTAGCAAAACTGATACTATGGAGGCATTTTCTGTTGCTCAAGGAATATGGTTACATACACCATGGTTTCAAAAAAAATAGGGAGAGAGAGAAAGTCTGCCTAATCTGTGTTTCATTTAAGTGGAGACGTATTTGTATATTTGCTTCCTAAAAAACGGTAGTCATTGGGCTTCCCTGGTAGTGCAGTGGTTGAGAGTCTGCCTGCCGATGCAGGGGACATGTGTTCGTGCCCCGGTCTGGGAAGATCCCACATGCCGTGGAGCAGCTAGGCCCGTGAGCCATGGCCGCTGAGCCTGCGCGTCCGGAGCCTGTGCTCCTCAACGGGAGAGGCCACAACAGTGAAAGGTCCGCGTACCGCAAAAACAAACAAACAAACAAAAACAACGGTAGTCACATCTATGAGCCAGTACACTGCTAAAGCCTGTCAAGATCTTCTTTTCTTTTGGATTTAATAATTTATAGTATATAATCTAACCCAAGATAAAGGTAAAAGTTATCAATGTGTCAGCCAAGGCATGGCCCCAAATCATGGGTTAAAAATGCAAATGTCTTCCTGGACAAAGCAGGTAACCTAAAACCTAACTGGGTGAAATAGGCTGGGTGTGTACTAGGGAGTAGTGGGGACTGCAGCAAAGTGGAGAATGGTGAAGAGGCAAGGATTACTTTGCTTAAGCCAACAGCTGTCCAATGGAAAAGGTGACCTAAAATTGCTAGACCTTCTAACTTTGGAAATTGAGTGAAAAGCTGGAAATTTGCACTTTTGTGTGAGGTTTTCTCATCTTAAAATACTGTGTGAAACAAATGAAGTATGTCTGACCTAAAGAAAAAGAAAGCAATGACCTTGTCTTAGAAACAGACCGTGTCCAAGAAACAAAGTATGTAAGGGTATTTTGGAGCAAAGGGTGACATGCTGAGGTTAGCACTATGGAAAGATAACCTAGGAAGTGACAACGGGTTTGTCGCTGGTGTCAGCATGGCGTTGTCAAGGTTGAATTTTAAAGAAAACGGAATCAAGATTGCAGAAGATGTTCATTTGTTCCTGCTAGAATTATATTGATAGGACTATTTTTTATTGACGAGTTGGGATGGCAAGCTCCGAAGACTTCAGATTTTGAAGTGAGATCGAATGAGAGAAACAACTCCATGCCAGGAAATGAAAAGCTCCATTTTGGTCTAAGGGTCTTTTGAGAAATAACTGTGCAAACACTGTGTCTATCTGTCATAAAAGGGTTGTGTAATTAACATATGCAAAACCCCATCACCATCCTGCTGGAAGCTAACTTCCCTCCCTGGAAATCCAACCTCTATTTATTTACAACAAAATAAAGTGGACCCTTCTGGAAAGAAACACGGCTCTGTGGCGGCCTGAACACTGTCGCAGAGATGCTTTAAATCTTTTATATCTCCCATACCTCCGGGGGCTGGTGCTGGATGGGATGGAGCCAGGTCCATAAATAATTTATGCTAAGTAGCAATTTAGTTGTTTGGCTTGAGGTAAAGAAATCCAAGAAATTCATAAATAAAGTTCCTACTTTTGCTTGTGTTCCAAAGTCTGCAATTAACTAACATAAAGGTGAAAAAATATGACAGGCCTAAGGTACAAACTCCTGCTCATAAATCTGCTCTATCTTAACTAGTGGTGTCTTAGTGATAGTCACCCAGTTCCCTCTGTCCTGTGCTATTAAACAGAAACTCCTTGATCTCATTGCCTGTTACCTTGTCGATCTATAAAAAGTATTATAATTGTTTTGAATAGACCTCTGGGTGGGTGGAGGAAGAAAGGGAGATGGGATTTGGGACAGCTACAAATGGAGCTTCTGACATATCTGAAATAATTTAGTTCTTAGGAAAAATTGCTGAAGCGAATATCACAGACGCAAATAGTGTTCATCCCAAGGGGAGAGTGAGACACCCTGCGAACTGGCAGCAGGACAGCCAGCCATGGCTCCCACAGCAGGAGTGCATGCGGTGGGTGGCAAGAAAGGCAGAGAGTCTGGCAATTCAGAGACCCTGGAGGCTATAAAGAGCAAGAAGCAGTTGTGCAGACATGAGGCTTGTGGCCCTCAATCAGGCACAGAATCTAAGACCCTGGATTCCCACATTAAAACATCAGCCAGCAGCTTGAGCATATGGCCCTACTTTCAGCCAACAACACAGAATACCTTCTTTTTCGGTTTCCACTGGCGACCTCAGCCTGCAATTCTCTGCTGGCTTATTGCTTTCCAAGGTCTGCCTGACACAGTTGATATTTGAGTTGTTTTCTCTGTGACATATGACCTCTTCAACCTTAAAGATCTTCCAAACCTTATCCATGGAGTAAAATTGGAAGAAGCTACATACTTAGAGCCCATTTATTGTTCATTCATTCAAATATGTTTATCCAATGCCTACTGTGTGCCAGGAGGAATATGAACCTAAGATGAATAAACATCATCTGTCTACTTTGTTTATGGACCAAGGGACCAAGAGACAAGAGTTTCAGTACAGTGCAATAAGGGTTCTAATAAACTATGCGTAAGCGACCAGGGAAGCAGAGAGAAGCAGCACACAGACAAACCTGGGAGAAGCAGCAGCAAGGGAAGTTTCCCAGAGGAGGGGAAGCTTGAGAAAGCCTTTAAGAGTGAAGGTTTAAATTTCGCCAGGTGGATGAACTGCAGGAAGCAAGGACGTGTTCTAAAGCCCGGAGGAGGGAGTGAGCATGACTCATTCAGAGAAGAGTCTGATTGCGTACAGGGTACTTCAGCAAAGCGGGAGGAGATGAGGCTGGAGAGGTAGGTGTGAGAATATCCAGGAGCACGTGCTGCTTAGATTTCAAGTACAAGGCAATGGGAGCCACAGAAGGGTTTTAAACCAAAGAACGGTATAATCAGATTTGCGGGATTGAAGGATCATTCTATGAGTAAAATGATGAATGGATTGGATGTAAACAAATTACTCTCAGAGTTCAGGGCTGGAAGTGTTTTACCTCCTAGTGACAAAGTGTTCTTCCTTCCTTTGAGCAATGAAAGATGTGCAGATGGTGATGAGGTTTCTTCTCTCTGCACTGGGTACCAACAGCCGGGAAGCAAGGTGCTTGGTCAATTGCCACAGCTTTTTTCAGTCAGATTAGCTTCAAGTTTTGCTTTTCTTCTTCTTTTTTATTTCTTTGATCTAATCTTTTGACATATTGATCTTATCTTTTCTTCATCTTAAAAAAACTGCCATCATTTTAAGTCTCCTTAAATTTACTAGAAGGTCAGTAAATCATTTTTAAACGAATACACATAGGTACCTCCTGGTTATATATGATGGTTTACACTCCCTTCTGAAACATTACTTACGTGACAGAACAGGAATAAACACTAAACTTACAGGTAAAAATGATAATGGGAAAGAAGACAACAGAGGACTAGATGTCAACAAATTTTGGAAGATGGAAAGCAGATGGGAGAGTGGGAAATGATTTACTGAGTAGGGGAAGCCAAACCTTGAAAAGGAAAATGTCCATGAGAAGCAGGGAGATGTTTCGCCCCTTATCCCAGAAAAATCTGAGAATTTAGAGGCACCAGATAATGAGGACAAGGTAGGAGAAGGGGAAAGACAGAGCTCTGTATGAAGAACATGTAGATTCAGGGTCCCTGAGCAGCTAAACTCCTCTCCTACACTGCAGGAGACAGGAAGTAAATCATCTAGAGAATTTGCACCTCAGATGGTCTGGACTCAGAAATACTGAGTACAGTGGAAGACAAACATGGAACATCAAACAGTACACTAAAGGAATAGACCAAAGTGTTCATTCCAAAAGTTCAAGACCCCAGCCCCCATCCTTTCCACTCTTCTGTCAGTAGCCAGGTATGTATAACCATCTACCCAGCGATTTAAAACAATTTTCCCTGGAGAAGACAGAATGAGGAACCCGAGAATGAGGACTACAGATACTTACATTTGGGGCTTACACGTGAGAAAAGACTACTCATTCTATGTTTAAAAATACAAGCTCGCTTCTACATCTAGAGCCTCTTATCAGTTTTTGGAGCCTCAGTTTTAAATATTTTAGAAAGCCAGGATCACCACACATTTGAGAAAGCCTCCAAACTGAAACAAAAGGGCCTAAACACAGAAACAGAGGAATTCAGAAGAACCAGAGACAATACAGAAAGAAGAAACAACACTTTCAAATCAATAATTGATATACATGAACAAAAAATTTTTAAAAGGCATTTATGAACTAAAAGTAGGGTATTGCTTTCATAAGAAGAATCAAAGAATATGAATGTGATCTTGAAAATTAAATATATGGAAGAGCTTAGAAATTCAATTGAATGTATGAAAGATAAGTGTCAAGAAAATCCTGCAGAGATTAGTATAAACACACAAACAATAAAGAACTGTGATATTGAAAAGGGAAGATAAAGAGAAAATTTAGATAATCAGTTCAGGAAATTCAACACTGGAAACTAGGAATTCCAGAGACAAAAGATAAAATCGAGGGAAAATACAAGGAAGTTTCCCCAAATGGGAAGGCATGGACATCACGATTAAAGGATCCCACTGAGTCCAGTTCTCTGAATCACAAAGAACCAACACCACGGCACACCATCACACAATTTCAAAAGAATGAGAATTAAAGAGGACATCCTAAAATCTTCTGGGGAGACAGGTTATTTACAAAGGATCAGTCAACTAACTTGTATCTGACTTTCAGTATCACCATTGGAGGCTAGAAGACATTGGAACATTGCCCTCCGAATTCTGAATCAAATTATTTTCACTCTAAAATTTCATGCCCAATCAAACTACTACGCAAGTATGAGGGCAGACAATTTTAAGCATGCAAGCTCTCAGAAATGTTACTCTTTCTCAGGAAGTAACTGAAGTAGGTACCTTATGAAATTTAAGAGTACTCAAAGAAAGGGTGACATAGGAGCCAAGAAAAGGGACATAATACAGGAGACCAATGAAGGGAATTTTCAGAGAACAAAACAGCCCAGCTTGGAGCAAGAAGCTGGAGGACTGAAGAATAGATGCCTCCAGTTAAAAAATAAATAATCCAATAAACAAGTAAGTAAGGCAGGGGAAAAAATATAGAGATTTAATCGATACATAAGATGCTGGAGCATTTTGGAAGAATTATTGCTAGGCATTTGATGAATCGATTAGAACATTCGGGAAAACAGGAATAGATATGTGGAAAATTAAACAAACTTTTAAAATGAAACACTTATTACCTCTAGAAAAAATGAAACATCCAATAAGAAGGAAAAAACAATCATAGCCCTCCAATGTCCCAAATGTAACATTTATGTAGTCATTATAATATAAACATTGAGTTCTAACAAAAAATTTCAATAACTATTAGAGGAGAGTAAAAGACTATTATGGTAGGGGTGGGGGAATGAAGACATAAAGAAGGTAAAGTCTTCACTGCAATATTGGAAAATAAGTAGATAATGTCTAAAATCAAGAAAGTAATAGTTTAAATACATGTATATAAATATCAGAAGAAACATCTGAAAAGTTTACAAGTTGTTGGATCTCTGGAGTGAAACCATGAGAAAAAGAGGATATGGCATGACACTGCTTTTTTTTTTTAATTAAAAAAAACACAGAAAGGTATAAAGATGGAAGAAAAAATTATTCATATTACCATACACAATAATAGTTACTGTTAATATATAGGCATATTTCCTTCTGGAGTTTTTGGAGGGGCAGTAGCAGTAGTAGCGAATTTTTAAATTTCCCTCATTGATGTGTTAAAAAATGACTGTGCTCATTAAAAAGTAAGTAAACAATGCAGAAATGTACGAAGAAGTAAATAAAAAGCCACTTACAAAGTCCAACCTGGCCAAAATTACTGCCATTAACATTAGGTGAACACCATTCCAGGTCTTGTTGTATGACTATAAAAGATAAGGAGGGAGATAATAACTAGGCAGGTGCTGATAGATAGATAGATAGATAGATAGATAGATAGATAGATAGATATTGCTTTTCGTTAAAATGGGATTCTATTTAGATACTAGTTTTAGTAACAAAGTATTAAACTTATTTTACTTTAATAGTATAAAGAGAAACTGAAGCAAGAATAAAGGAATTGTTGATTTTCAAATAAATGGTTTTTCACCATAAGTTTTAGAACTCTCTAAACTTGAAAGGGTGGGGGAGTGGATATGAAAAATAATGAGTTGGGGTCACTAATGTTTTTATTACATATTTCAATATTAGACAACATCAGTAGACTCTTGCTTAGAGATATGAGAGTATATCCCTTCACCACGCTTTCCAATTATCTTTACACTACTAATTTTACATTGTTCTGATTAATATTCACATTTTGTTCTATAGAAATAATTCTCTCAGTTGTTTAGTCTTTAATTCTATATTTAAACAGATGCAAACACCATCAGTCCTTTTTATCACACCTTCTCAATTTCCAAGTTTTTAATTTTGCTTTATCTCTTAATTAGCTAGAACTCATTGTCAAACAGTTTTTTCATGAAGGATTCAAAAATGCCATATCCCATGGGTTCTTTCATGTTTTTGAATGTCTGCCTCTTGCCTTTCTTTCTACTGATATCTTAGCTTTCTTTCATTCCTTCAGAACTTCATAGAAATAACTCCATCATCATCTGGCATTGAATGTTGCCATGAAGATGTCTGAGATCTGACTCCTTTTTAAACCATAGTAGGTGATTTGCTTTATCTACTTGTATACCTAAAGATTTTTTTTCAATCCTTGAAGTTTAATACCTTAACTAGGATATGTATCCGTGTTGAGTATCCCATATCAAAATTCCTGGAATATTCAATCCAAATGTTCATTTTTTTCTAACAAAAGAGAAATTACTTTGTACTATATTCATTAATTCAACAAATATTTATTAAATTTCTATGTGTCCGGCACTAGGCTGTTGGGTATACCTCTAAACAAACCAGATGAAGCTATGGAGCTTGTTGGAGATGGGACCAGGTGAGGGCCAAGGAGTAAGCAGGAAACATAAAAAAGAAGTAAGTTACATAGTAGCATGGTATGACAGAAGTGACAAGTGCTATGGGAATAAAAGGAAAACTAGAGAAATGTAAGGAAGATTGGGGCATGGGAGTGGGAGAGAGGAAAGGTCGAATTTCAGTGTTAAACAAGGCAGTCATGGAAGGCCTCATTTCGAAGGTGATATATGAACAATGAATTGAAGGAATGAGCTCTGCAGATCTCTAGGGGAAGAGTGTTAGAGCCAAAGGGAACAGCCAATGCAAAGGCCTAAGGTGAGAACACGTTTGAGAACGTCCGAAGAAAAGTGAAGGTAAGGAAACCAATATAGAGGGAGGGAAACAGAAAGTGGTGTGTGCTAAGACCACAGAGGTGATGGAGAGCTAGATATTCAGTCTGTGATATTCACAGCAGGCCATTGAAAGGCTTTTGCTCTGAGTTTCATGGTTTCAGCCAAGGAGGGTGATCTAACATTTTACAAGGATTACTTTGGCTAGTTTGTTGAGAGCACAGTGTAGGTAGACAAAGGTAAAAGGAAGACCAATTAAAAAGCTATTGGAGGGCTTCCCTGGTGGTGCAGTGGTTGAGAGTCTGCCTGCCGATGCAGGGAACACGGGTTCGTGCCCCGGTCCGGGAAGATCCCACATGCCGCAGAGCGGCTGGGCCCGTGAGCCATGGCCTCTGAGCCTGCGCGTCTGGAGCCTGCGCTCCGCAACGGGAGAGGCCACAACAGTGAGAGGCCCGCGTACCGCAAAAAAAAAAAAAAAAAAAAAAAGCTATTGGAATAATGCATGTAAAAGATTTCTATGATGTAGTTGTGCTTTTTTCTTAGGTATTAGGGGGAAAATTCTGCAAAAAGTTTAAATCTGTCATCTAAACCCGGAAGTATATTTGATTTTTTAAACTAGGTGCATGTGTTCCTTTGCTAAAAAAAATTTTTTAATAATTTTTTAAAAGATAGATGAATCTTGTTTTATGTTGGAAGCCATCCAGTGAGATAAATTAGACAACTCGAGTCAGCCCTACACCAAAATCTCAAAGACAGCACGAAGCTAAATTTAATGCCTCAAAGTACATAGTCATTCACTAAGGGCAGAGAATATTGGAAAAGAAATTTTCTTTTTCTTTTATTTTATTATTAATGGGAATCTTCCGTATATGATTTTATCATCTCCAATCAAGTGTCAGCTATCATTTCCTCATATTAAAGTCCTTTTCAATTCTTTCAGACTTCTTGGGTGAATGCCATCGGGGTTAAAGACATTTTCTTACATCCAGTTTGACCATTATGTGCAGAGCTTCCTGTGTATTTATCATTATTTGATCAAATATTCCTAATGTGGTTGGCTTGAAAGACAATTTGACATAAGAATTTCCCAACTGTCTTGGTTACTAAGATCGCAGCTACCTTCTCTGTCTTGTGCTCATCAAGGGACTCCATGGCATCAAGCTGGCTTCCCATTTAACTTCATAGGGCAGTAGAAAGAAACCCATGGTTCTCAAAAAATAACAAGCCTGCCAAATTCGCACCCTTTGACAGCTCAGTGGAACCAACCTAGGATTCATCCACCCCAGGAGCAAGGAGCCAGCAGGGTAGATAGAAATCTTAGAGGTTCCCCACTAATCTGCCTGTCAACCAATGCACATCTGTTTTGCCTGAAAAGTTCAATCTAACTCACCCTCAAGCTCAAACATGCGGTTTTATTTCCACTGTCCTCTCCCACCTCCACCTCAAAGACACAGCTTAATGCTACTTCTTTTTTTTTTTTTTTTTTTTTTTTGGGGTACGCGGGCCTCTCACTGTTGTGGCCTCTCCCGTTGTGGACGCGCAGGCTCAGTGGCCATGGCTCACGGGCCCAGCCGCTCCGCGGCATGTGGGATCTTCCCGGACCGGGGCACGAACCCGCGTCCCCCGCATCGGCAGGCGGACTCTCAACTACTGCGCCACCTAATGCTACTTCTTGATGCCTAAAGGAGTAGGAGAAATATTCTGCCACCAGAGGAAAAAAAATGACACATTTGAGGTAAAATGTTTAGAATCAGAGATTTCACTCTTGTTAAATGACTTTAATCAAAAAGTACAAATTAATGGGGGCAATGAAAGTATTTGGGAGTTGGAATAATCACTAGAACAAAGAAAATACTGAGGAAACAAGCTCATGAAACAAACTTCACCATTTTCCTTGATGGGAACACAATTAAATTTCACAAGTTGGGGCCAAATAAGAGCTATAGACGGAAGTACTTCTGTAAAGTAGATTTAGAGATGCAGATGTCTACGTTTTCTTTTAAACCTCAGCTTGAAATCCAATCATTTTAATAATAATAATATGAAGGAGGAGGAGGAATAAGGGGAAAAGAAGGAGGAAGCAAGCAGCAGCAGCTTATGTTATAATCAATTTCCACAAATAAATGTCTTAAACCATAAATAAATAAATAAAATTATCATCAACTTCAAGAAAAGAAAAGGAAAGTCTTACCTGGCTCAGGTAAGAACCTGGTAATGCTCCTATATCACTGTATCTTTCAGTAGCATACGAATTGCAACAACTCTGAGTTTTACCAGCCGTTCATTATTTACTATAAAGACATTTCCTGAAGTAGATTACAGGCACGTAGCCTCTCCCACAGCCCATCTACCAGTATTTATGGAAAACTGTGTTTTATTTTCTTCAAGCTGGCTCACGGCCTATGCCTAAGAAAATGCTTATTATGTTAGCATCATCTAAATAGAACTCAAGGATAATGGGGACAGAAAACTAAAACAACCAAGGACATGGTTGCTATTCAATAATTTAACTAGTGGCTTAGTGTTTATGAAATTTGAGTTGTAATCTCACTTCTAATCTTACTTCACAGGGTGAGTCTAGCATGGGATGTTTCTAACTTTATTCAGTTTCTCGGAAGCACTTTTCCTGATCTGTGAAATGGAGATAAAAATGAGATATCACCACCACTGCACATTTACACATCATGAACTACTAACTACAGAAATCTGTGTAAATATAATTTACAAAACATAAACCTCTAATAGGTTAAAAATATTATAAAGTACCCTTGGGTGTCCAGTTTATTTTATATGGGATAAAAAATAAGATACTTTTCTCTCTCCGTGAATTCAGCAGACTAATGACACTTTCAGATCCCTTAACTAAATACAGTACTATTCCTAGATTCTGTATAGCACCTCAGCAGCCTGAACTGGCCACTCCAGTGCATCACCTTAAATGTAAATTCCAAAAGATAATATCCTGCACACTTGACCTACTCCTTACAAGTTTCCTTATACCAGTGAGATGGCACCCCCTCATCAATGTCATCATCCTCTAAAAGCATTTGTGAGGCAGAGGGCCAGAGACGGCACTCCCCCGTGTCTTGTACAAAATGAGGTAATATCCAATTTCCTGACCTCTGGGGGCCTTCAGACCAAGACCGAGGATGCTAAAGCAGACAGATGTAAAGGAGATTCAGGTAGTTGAATAAAAGCTTTAAAGCATTGCACGAATTAAGTGGATGGATAAATGTATAACATTTTGCATAAGCAAAGGCTACGTAAGGGAAAGAGAGGCCAGTAAGAGCCCTGTGCATTTTGACCGAGTGAAGATGTCAGAGGAGCAGGGTAAGCAAACAAATCATAAAGAACCAGATTTCACTTTTCAGCACTTTTGTTGGCTTTCGTGTTATAGAGCCCCTAGTCATTGCCAAGTGGAAGGGAGGTACAGAATATATTCTATTCTTTAAAGAGAACATAGAAAAAGCCTTTTGGTTTTCCACTCAATGAATTAATAAACCCTTGTAAACTTAGAAAATTGTGTTGAACATTTGATTTAAACTAGACCACGGTAAAGAAAACCCTTAAAATGAGGCAGAGAAGTATGAGCTACTGAGTTATACTAAGAAGCTGGTGTGAAAGGGACTTATTTAATAAAGCTTGTTTTAGATTGTCCATCTCTTGTAAGGATGTGTGCACTTCTCAGAGTCCTTCTGTGACCGGGTTTTGTTTTTGTGAACTTGGTGAATAGGATTTAAACTTCTTAGCTTTTTCTTTTTTTTTTTTTTTTCAAAAACTACAAACGCAATCAGTTTGAGTAGAATCCATTCAATTGGCCTCTGCTTTCTGAATGCAAGAAAGAAGCTACTTTTCCTCCCCTTCGTTTCATTCCAGCTGAGCGCAGTGCAGCAAACATCTCATGCTGAAATCAGTGCCTTTTTAAAACTTCAAGGGGCTTGAAAGCTCCCAACCTGTTCAGAGGTGAAGTGGCTCCAACAGATCAGCTCAGACGCACCCTATTTGCACTTCCCTTCTCTGTAAAGGATCTCAGTCCTTTATCCACAGGCCTCATTATGAAAGTTCTCTCACTATGAACGCCGGACCAGGGCGGGTCTCCTCTTTGGTATTGTAGCATCACTGTCTATTTCACTCACTGTAAAGAATCCCGGCCACTGGCTGTAGTCTACTGTGAGATCAAGAGAAGCCTGGTTCTCTACAGTTGAGGAAAAGAGTTAATTGCTCTGCCCGCCCCAAGTGCCCCTCACAATCCCGCCTGCCTTCATATCAGCACTGGCTGTTTTCCCTTCTCTCCAAGGGTTATAGCTACAGCGGAGGAAGGAAGGGTCCTAGCTCTGTAGAACCGCCCAGCTGAGTTCAGAGACTCTGAGGGTATAAACCTCCCAGCCACCTTTTTAAGCTCTTGTAAAGCAGAAGCTGCAGAATCCCTGAGACCCTTCTGCAGGAAAACAAAGTCTTTAGTTTTGGCTTCTTCCCTTCTCAACAGGTAGCGTTAGTTCTTAGACCAGCAGCTTTTCAGAACACAAGAATAAAGTAAATACTTCCATGTAGTGTGTTGAAAAGCACCTTGCAATTAACTTCAATGTAAATGAAGTGTGGGCTAACTGAGTAACTTCCTGATGAAATTCTTCTGGTGTCTGACAGCTTCTTATACTTCTGCAAATAAACCCTGTACCAGAGGTTTTACTCTTTTCCCATGTAGTCTGTAGGGCAGAGATGAGGCTGTAGCCTGAGAATTCTTAGAGAAAAGTGCCTGCTTTTTATAAGTTTGCTTAGTGAACTTTCTTCTCTGGGTGCCCAAATCACTACCACTAATGGTCATCTACCACTAATGTAGTCGCCTGATAAAGCAATGACTTTTTCCCCCAATACTTAAACCTCCCAATAGTCTCTGGCCCAGGGTAATGTTTGCGTTGGTAGCATCTTCCAGCAGGATTTCTGGTTTGGCTGAGCATTGACGATGATGCTCTCCCCACGGACTCTGCAGACACAAACTAACATTGTTTTAAACAATTTTAGGAATTTTCATTCCCAAACCTAATTGGCTTCTCACTATTATATCTTCATATAGCATCAAACATAACCTAGGTCTATGCGAGCCAAAGCTAATTTCACGGAAACTCTAAACAAGCAGGCCCTTTAAAGAAACATTTATGGGATGCCTCTTATGAATAGCAATATTTAAGGATGATCAAAGGTTTCAACTATAAGATTCCTCTCCAAACTCTTTGCTAAATATGGAAATTTTGCTAATTTTAAGATTAGCATTAAACGTTTTGTTTCAAATACCCAAGACAAGGAGTGGACTTTGTCTTCGGGGAAGAAAAGGAGACATTGTGAATGTTCCAGGATTAGACCCAAAATACTCACATAAATCACCAACACCAGGCTTCCAGAGCGTTTTTATTTGAATGAATATTATCTCTCCACGCAATTAAGTGGTTTATCTTTCACTTGATCACATATTTAATATCAAATATTAAATCTTCCCATTGAAACTGGATTTCTATATTTAAGAGGAGGAAAATGCAGTTGATGTGTTATGCAAGTTGATAGTTTATGTAAGTTGAAAAAGAATTTGGGAAACCAGATATTTGTATAAGTCTGGCAAGGATTTATTAGGAAGCTTATTAGTCACAGTGAATAAAACGCCATGAACAGAAGAACCAAGATCTCCAAATTCTGGCATTGGGTTTACAACACTAGTTAGAAGTTAATAAACATCAAGGATGTCCCAAGGGGAATCTTACTTAAGTCCCAATCTTACCCCGACCACAATACCCACAAACACAGAAATGATACCCATGCATCACAGTGACAGGTAGGCATTTCAGGGGAATAGGGAGAGCCATACTTTGTACTTCACTCAAGCCTGTTTCCCTTTTCCTACTAAAGTAAATTGAATGTAATTTTCAAGACTGTTTTCAAGACATGAGGGAAATGTTCTGGTTTTATCTTACCGATTTTATGGTGAAAAACTAGTCATGGTGGTACAGCAAGGAGATACGTGATGTTGATAAGCCAGAGCCAGACAACAGGGACACCACCACTCCCTTTGGTGGCTAATGATGTAATACAAGACCTAATTCAAGTCCCTGCAACATCCAAACACCTGCCAAATGCATTCTTGTAACTAACATGTTTCTCCAATGGCTCTCTATGACGAACGACCTTGGGTTTAGTAAAATTTTAAGAAGATACTTCTTTCATTTATTACCCCCAACACTCAAACCTCTTCATTTCCAGCTAAGAGGCCTTGAGTTAGTCTGTTCAGAAAAATATGCAACACTTCTCCGTGCATCTTTTGGTTTTGGCATGCAGCCAAGCCTCACTTGTCACCTGGCACCACAGAGGTGTGGGTCCAGAGGACCCAGGAGTTGGGAGAAAAGGAGGCCATCTCTTCAAACATCTGGTACTTGAGCTAAAGGACCCCCTTTCATGTAAATTAGGTAATTGGGACAAGTGCTGGAGGTTGTTCTCCTATAGGCTCCTTCAAATGGACTTTTCTAAAGTAAAGCCAGGAAAATTTGATATGGGGATAACAGACTTAGAAAAATTTGTATTTATTAGCCATCCATTGCTTCAACCAATATTTTTTGAACTCCTACCTACTCAGTTCCAGGCACTGTGCTGAAAGATCATTTTAAACACATCGGACAAGGTTTCTGCCCTCCTGTAGTTTATAATCTAGTAAATAAACAAACAAATACACAAATAAATATACTCTATAATTTCAAACTGTGGCCATGCTATGAAATAAAAGAATAAAGTGCCATGACAGAGATTGGAAGGCGAACCTGATTTAGGCTGAAGAATTGGAGAAGGCTGTGGTGGAGGGGATATCTAATTTGGTTACCACAGAATTCTCTGAGATTCTAGAATTTATGTCTTCCCAAATAGCCACTTTGTAATTTTGCTTCAAGGCTGTATAGTCTCTGTAGCTTTTGAATAACCCAACCTTGCCTACCTCTTCAGCTTTATGTCCTTCTCACTTTGCCTCAATCTCTATGCTCAGAAACGGTGAATCTCTCATTCCTCAGAAGGCTTTGAAAACCTCTATTGCCTGGTGTCTGCCAACACCTCTGACTGTGTCTTCCCCAGTTCTTCACTACAATGACTCCTCATGTTCCATGGCTCATCGGGGACAAGACTGACCCTACAAAGTCTCTGATTCTTCCCTTTTCCTCATGCAGGGACTCCATGTGACTCAGTTCCAGGGGGCACGTTCTCATTTTTATTTTTATTATGTCATAAGCTTGAATATCAGCAGTTGATACGGTTCATCCCATAAGCTGTGAATGTCAGCTCCGCAGTGCCCTCTATTCATACCGACTGTAATGTGTAGGCAGTTTCTGAAGTTGTACAATATGGCAGCTCTGCTCGCCACATGGCTCTTCCCTGTGTTCCCATTACACACTGTACCCACCTCTAAAATTTATATTACCATTTAGAATGAAGTGATCTGCTCATACTTCTTTCAATAGTTTCAGTAGAAACCCCTCTCAATAGTTTCATCTGGTATCCTGAATAGTTAGTCCAGAATTTTTTGTTAAAACACTAAGAGCAACCATCATTTACTGAGCCTCTGCCAGTATCAGATACTTTAAATACATCATCCTTAATTCTCACAACAATGCTGACAGAAAAATAATATTATCCAATTTTTACAATTGAGAAACTGAAGCTTAAAAGTCAAATAATTTAACTCTGCACCATATTAAAAGATGGCAGAGCTCAAATTGGAGAGAGACTCTATCTGATTCTAGAGCCCATATACTTTCACACAGGCTATGCTAGGTTTCACTCTTTTCATTCATTCATTCAAATAGTATGTATATGTAGATCTAGGCCTATATATTAATGTCACTGGCACACCAGCAATTGACAAAACCTGACTTGACTTCAAGGAGCTTCCAGTCTAGCAGGGAAAGCAAACCCTGAACAGTCAGTTCCAAGGGAGATAAACTGGGATAAACGCTTATTGAACTAAGCTGAACATTAGGGGAGATAAAAATACAGAAGTATTATGATAGCTATTCCTGAAAATAAAAATATGTTTAATTTTGTTTAGTTTTCAATTATTAAAAATTATCCCCTTATCTCTAACCTCTTTATCTCTAATCCCTCTACCTACTTTGTTTCAGAATAACTGGGTTATAGTCTAGATATAAGTATCTAGTTATGATTGAGGTCAGCTCCACCACAGCACTTCCCAGTAGCAAGTTGATGATTTCCTTTAGCCTTTAGTTATATGGGGTTGGTTTACTGCCGCTTGCCACAGAAAACAGATATGAAAGATTCTGAAACTAATTTCTGGAAGTAGGATAGGTAACAGATCTTAAGGTGTGGATGAGGCTCAGTTGCCAAGAATCCCTCGTCCTCAGATAGGAAATTGGCTGACCTGTTACATGGTATAAAAGAAGCTGCTCAGCTTTTTTTTTTTTTTTTTTGCTGCAATGTTTCGAGACTTTGACGTAGATAATCAGTATCGTTTATCAATTCAAATTTTTTATGCTGTTCTTATAACTCAAAAGCCAAATTGTTTAACCCATTACCCTCCCAGAGGGATAGAAAGAGAAAAAAGAAGGGAAAAACATAGCAACAAGGCTCAAAATAAATAACAAGGAAGCAGAGAAGGAACATGGAGGACAGAGTGAGAAGAAGAGCTGTCCAGGGAGAAGTGGAGAAGGAGACCTTCAAGATGGCAGAGGATTAAGAGGTGGAGATCACCTTACTCCCCACAACTACATCAGAAATAATCTACATGTGGAGCAACACCTACAGAACACCTACTGAACGCTGGGAGAAGACCTCCCAAAAGTGTGGCTGGCAGAGTCTTGGTGCTCCAGCCAGGTGTCAGGCCTGTGCCTCTTAGGTGGGAGAGCCAAGTCCAGGACATCGGTCCACCAGAGACCTCCCGGCTCCATGTAATATCAAACCATGAAAGCACTCCCAGAGATCTCCATCTCAACGCTAAGACCCAGCTCCACTCAATGACCAGCAAGGTCATTTGGACACTCCATGCCAAACAACTAGCAAGACAGGAACACAACCCCACCCATTTTCAGACAGGCTGACTAAAATCATAATAAGGTCACACACACCACAAAACACACCACCAGACATGGCCCTGCTCACCATAAAGACAAGATCCAGCCTCATCTGCTAGAACACAGGCACCAGTCCCCTCCACCAGGGAGTCCACTGAACCCACCTTAGCCACTGGGGGCAGACACCAAAAACAACAGGAACTACGAACCTGCAGCCTGTGAAAAGGAACCCCCAAACACAGTAAGTTAAGCAAAATGAGAAGACAGAGAAACACACAGCAGATGAAGGAGCAAGGTAAAAACCCACCAGACGAAACAAATGAAGAGGAGATAGGCAGTGTACTAGAAAAAGAATTCAGAGTAATGATAGAAAGATGATCCAAAATCTTGGAAATAGAATGGAGAAAATACAAGAAACATTTAACAAGGACCTAGAAGAACTAAAGAACAAACAAACAATGATGAACAACACAATAAATGAAATTAAAAATTCTCTAGAAGGAAACAATAGCAGAATAGCTGAGGCAGAAGAACAGAGAAGTGACCTGGAAGATAAAATAATGGAAATAACTACCACAGAGCAGGATAAAGAAAAAAGAATGAAAAGAATTGAGGACAGTCCAAGAGACATCTGGGGCAACACTGAACACACCAACATTCGAATTATAGGGGTCCCAGAAGAAGAAGAGAAAAAGAAAGGCTCTGAGAAAATATTTGAAGAGATTATAGTTGAAAACTTCCCTAATATGGGAAAGGAAATAGTCAATCAAGTCCAGGAAGCACACAGAGTCCCATAAAGGATAAATCCAAGGAGAAACATGACAAGACATATATAAATCAAACTATCCAAAATTAAATACAAAGAAAAAATATTAAAAGCAGCAAGGGAAAAACAGCACATAACATACAACGGAATCCCCATAAGGTTAACAGCTGACCTTTCAGCAGAAACTCTACAAGCCAGAAGGGAGTGGCAGGACATACTGAAAGTGATGAAAGGGAAAGACCCACAACGATGATTACTCAACCCAGCAAGGATCTCATTCAGATTCGACAGAGAAATTAAAACCTTTACAGATGAGCAAAACCTAAGAGAATTCAGCACCACCAAACCAGCTTTACAACAAATGCTAAAGGAACTTCTCTAGGCAGGAAACACAAGGGAAGGAAAAGACCTCCAATAACAAGCCCAAAACAATTAAGAAAATGGTAATAGGAACATACATATCGATAACTACCTTAAATGTAAATGGATTAAATGCTCCAACCAAAAGACATAGACTGGCTGATGGATACAAAAACAAGACCCATATATACTCTGTTTACAAGAGACCCACTTCAGACCTAGGCACACATATGGACTGAAAGTGAGGGGATGGAAAAAGATATTCCATGCAAATGGAAATCAAAATATATCTGGAGTAGCAACTCTCATATAAGACAAAATAGACTGTAAAATAAAGACTAGTACAAGAGACAAAGAAGAACACTACATAAGGATCAAGGGATCAATCCAAGAAGAAGATATAACAATTGTAAATATTTATGCACCCAACATAAGAGCATCTCAATACATAAGGCAAATGCTAACAGCCATAAAACGGGAAATCGACAGTAACACAATCATAGTAACAGACTTTAACACCTCACTTTCACCAATGAACAGATCATCCAAGATGAAAATAAATAAGGAAACACAAGCTTTAAATGACACATTAAACAAGATGGAGTTGATTGATATTTATAAGACATTCCATCCAAAAACAACAGAATATACTTTCTTCTCAAGTGCTCATGGAACATTCTCCAGGATAGATCATATCTTGGGTCACAAATCAAGCCTTGGTAAATTTAAGAAACTTGAAATCATATCAAGTAACTTTTCTGACCAGGAAGCTATGAAACTACATATCAATTACAGGAAAAACTGTAAAAAAATACAAACACATGGAGGCTAAACAATATACTACTAAATAACCAAGAGATCACTAAAGAAATTAAAGAGGAAATTTAAAAATACCTAGAAACAAATGATAATGAAAACATGATGACTCAAAACCTGTGGGATGCTGCAAAAGCAGTTCTAAGAGGGAAGTTTATAGCAATACAATCCTACCTCAAGAAACAAGAAACATCTCAAATAAACAACCTAACCTTACACCTAAAGCAATTGGAGACAGAAGAACAAAAACACCTAAAGTTAGCAGAAGGAAAGAAATCATAAATATCAGATTAGAAACAAATGAAAAAGAAATGAAGGAAACAGTAGCAAAGATCAATAAAACTAAAAGCTGGTTCTTTGAGAAGGTAAACAAAATTGATAACCCATTAGCCAGACTCAAGAAGAAAAGGGAGAAGACTCAAATCAATAGAATTAGAAATGAAAAAGGGGACATAACAACTGCCACTGCAGAAATCCAAAGGATCGTGAGAGATTACTACAAGCAAATATATGTCAATAAAATGGACAACCTGGAAAAAATGGACAAATTCTTAGAAACGCACAACCCTCCAAGAATGAACCAGGGAGAAATAGAAAATATAAACAGAAAAATCACAAGCACTGAAATTGAGACTGTGAATAAAAATCTTCCAACAAACAAAAGCCCAGGACCAGATAGCTTCACAGGCGAATTCTATCAAACATTTAGAGAAGAGCTAACACCTATCCTTCTCAAACTCTTCCAAAATATAGCAGAGGGAAGAACATTCCCAAACTCATTGTAGAAAGCCATGATCACCCTGATAACAAAACCAGACAGAGATGTCTCGAAGAAGGAAAACTACAGGTCAATACCACTGATGAACATAGATGCAAAAATCCTCAATAAAATGTTAGTGAACGGAATCCAACAGCACATTAAAAGAATCATACATGATCAAGTGAGGTTTATCCCAGGAATGCAAGGATTCTTCAATATACACAAATCAATCAATGTGATAAACTATATTAACAAATTGAAGGAGAAAAACCATACGATCATTTCAATAGATGCAGAAAAAGCTTTTGACAAAATTCAACACCCATTTACAATAGAAACCCTCCAGAAAGTAGAAATAGAGGGAACTTACCTCAGCATAATGAAGGCCATATATGACAAACCCACAGCCAACATCTTTCTCAATGGTGAAAAACTGAAACCATTTCCTCTAAGATCAGGGACAAGACAAGGTTGTCCACTCTCACCACTATTATTCAACATAGTTTTGGAAGTTTTAGCCCCAGCAATAAGAGAAGAAAAAGAAATAAAAGGAATCCAAGTCAGAAAAGAAGAAGTAAAGCAGTAACTGTTTGCAGATGACACGATACTATCCACAGAGAATCCTAAAGATGCTTCCAGAAAACTACTAGAGCTAACCAATGAATTTGGTAAAGTAGCAGGATACAAAATTAATGCACAGAAATCTCTTGCATTCCTATACACTAATGATGAAAAATCTGAAAGAGAAATGAAGGAAACACTCCCATTTACCATTGCAACAAAAAGAATAAAATACCTAGGAATAAACCTACCTAAGGAGACAAAAGACCTGTATGCAGAAAACTATAAGACACCGATGAAAGAAATTAAAGATGATACAAACAGACAGAGATATACCATGTTCTTGGATTGGAAGAATCAACATTGTTAAAACGACTATACTACCCAAAGCAATCTACAGATTCGACACAATCCCTATCAAACTACCAATGGCATTTTTCACAGAACTAGAACAAAAAATTTCACAATTTGTATGGAAACACAAAAGACCTCGAATAGCCAAAGCAATCTTGAGAAAGAAAAGCGGAGCTGGAGGAATCAGGCTCCCGGACTTCGTCTATACTACAGAGCTACGGTAATGAAGACAGTATGGTACTGTCACAAAAATAGAAATATAGATCAATGGAACAGGAAAGCCCAGAGATAAACCCACGCACATATGGTCACCTTATTTTTGATAAAGGAGGCAAGAATATACAATGAAGAAAAGATAGCCTCTTCAATAAGTGGTGCTGGGAAGACTGCATAGCTACATGTAAAAGAATGAAATTAGAACACCCCCTTACACCATACACAAAAATAAACTCAAAATGGATTAAAGACCTAAATGTAAGGCCAGACACTATCAAACTCTTAGAGGAAAACATAGACCGAAGACTCTATGATGTAAATCACAACAAGATCATTTTTGACTCACTTCCTAGAGAAATGGAAATAAAAACAAAAATAAATGAATGGGACCTAACAAAACTTAAAAGCTTTTGCAAAGGAAACCATAAATAAGACGAAAAGACAACCCTCAGAATGGGAGAAAATATTTGCAAATAAAGCAACTGACAAAGGATTAATCTCCAAAATTTACAAGTAGCTCATGCGGCTCAATATCAAAAAAACAAACAACCCAATCCAAAGTTTGGCAGAAGAGCTAAACAGACATTTTCCAAAGAACATATACAGATTGCCAACAAACACATGAAAGGATGCTCAACATCACCAATTATTAGAGAAACGCAAATCAAAGCTACAATGAGGTATCACTTCACACCGGTCAGAATGGCCATCATCAAGAAATCTACAAACAATACATGCTGGAGAGGATGCGGAGAAAAGGGAACCCCCTTGCACTGTTGGTGGGAATGTAAATTGATACAGCCACTGTGGAGAACAGTATGGAGGTTCCTTAAAAAACTAAAAATAGAACAACCATTCAACCCAGCAATCCCACCATTAGGCATATACCCTGAGAAAACCATAATTCAAAAAGAGTCATGTACCAAAATATTCATTGCAGCTGATTTTACAATAGTCAGGATATGGAAGCAACCTAAGTGTCCATCATCGGATGAATGGATAAAGAAGATGTGGCACATATATACAATGGAATATTATTCATCCATAAAAAGAAATGAAATTGAGTTATCTGTAGTGAGGTGGATGGACCTAGAGTCTGTCATACAGAGTGAAGTAAGTCAGAAAGAGAAAAACAAATACTGTATGCTAACACATATATATGGAATCTAAAAAAAAAAAAATGGTTCTGAAGAACTTAAGGGCAGGACAGGAATAAAGATACAGACATAGAGAATGGACTTGAAGACACGGGGAGGGGGTAATGGAAGCTGGGACGAAGTGAGAGAGTGGCACGGACATATATACACTACCAAATGTAAAATAGATAGCTAGTGGGAAGTAGCTGCATAGCACAGGGAGATCAGCTCAGTGCTTTGTGACCACCTAGAGGGGTGGGATTGGGAGGGTGGGAGGGAGACGCAAGAGGGAGGAGATATGGGGATATGTGTATATGTATAGCTGATTCACTTTGTTATAAAGCAAAAACTAACACACCATTGTAAAGCAATTATACTCCAATAACGATGTTAAAAAAAAAAAGCAGCTGCTCAAAACTGGCCTGTTGAAACCTGAGACTCGGGCTGAAGCTTCAGAATTTTGGTAGAGAAATGTCAAGAGATCATCATTCATGGAGATTTGAAATGATGATTACAACTGTAGAAATCCTGTATGACCCTAAAACAAATCACAGTTGAAGATGTCCCTGGTTCAGAGACACTGTTTTGCCCATTTCAATTCTACCTCTGCTCCTACTGGTTTTCCTAGAAAGTGTAATGTGTTTTTTGTTTTATTTGTTTTGCTTCAGTAGGCTGTGGAACACTGCTTGGCATCAAGAGAAATACACAGAATTTTAGGAGTGTTTCCTTATAGACCGAAACAACCAGAGAATAAATAGGAATGGCAGGAGCACAGAATCTGGAATCAGAAGAGACCTTAGAAATCCTTTGCCCCAGATTCTCAAACAGTGCAGGAAGTTCTTCTAAGAGATTTCTGTCCCATCCCAGACTTGTGTTAAATACTTCCATCGGCAGAGACCGTATTAGCACACCATAACTCGTATTATGGTAAGTCTTCCCACGACCTCCACAAATAGGATCACTTTCTAGCCTTAGAACAGTATGATCCTCATTCCATATAGCAGCTTTCCAGTTTATGTACCTTGTACAGCATTTTTTCTTTAGGACTTAAGTATCTTCAGTTGTAGGTTTTTCTGAAATGGCTGGAGCCATCAGATAGAACGTCACTGAGGATGTGGTTCCTGAGGGAGGGCACAGGATAAGCAGAGGAATGGGTCTAAAGACTGCTCCACAAGGAACAAGGATTCAAATATTCATTAGTTGATATGGATGGTATCCCGTGGCATAGTTAATATATGACTCTGTTTAACACCAGCAGAGTTAATGCAGTTACCGGGCAGCAAAGCATTTCCAAAAAGGCCAGCCTTTCTTCTCATTGACTATTGATGACTGCAGCCCAGGGGAAAGTAGTACATTCATAAACATCAATCAGAGCAGGAAAGGTGCCTTCCAGTCTGTGAAATGAGATAATGTATGTGAAAGCTCTTTGTCAACAGTAAACAGTATATAAATGTAAAGGATTGTTATCATTGTTTTACAAGGAAGTTGGAATAGAATTACTGCTCTTTGTTTTAAAGTTTTCTATGTGGCCAACTCAATAGATACCTAACAGGAGAACTTTGCCTCCTTTTTCATTTTCTCTGAGTAGCTATTTAATGAAATTGTTTTAAAATAGTGAGTCTCAGACTTTTTTTTTATGTAGGCTACACTCTCTTTCCAAGTTTTTAATTTCTTTAAGCAATTTCCTTTGGTATTTCCTCAACGCACATTTTATTCTAAAATGACAGATTATAAAGACACTTGCCTAGGACTATGAGATGTAATTCATCTGAATTAACATGAGCCCTGGTAAAAGATTAACTGAGGCATATTAAAAATTCTAAGAGTTTATTTCAGCAAAAATCAGTTTGAATTGAGCAGCATCTAATCTACACATAGAAAGGATCTCCGAGGAGCTGTACAAAATGAAAGACTTTTATAGGCAGAAGGGAACAAGGTACAAGAAAGTTATACTAGGCAAAAAAGCGGGTTGGTAATTGCAAGGTTACTTTTCCTAAGGGGATGTTAGGAATCTATCAGGCAGATTACCTAACTAGTACTGATCAGGCAATTCCTGATTCACTGGTTTAAGATTCCATTTCTGAAATAGCCAAAATTAACTCTCAGTTTGGTGATATGCAGCTTAGCATAAGCAACTCCGTTTTGGGCTTGTTGACTTGTTTTTTAGCAAACCCTAATCCTGTTAAAGACAGGGATCTACCATTTGTATAGTAGCTGCTATGGGCTGGAAATTGTTAGGAGTTGTATATATAGTCATCCCTCCACATCCACAGGTTCTACATCCTCAAATTCAATGAACCACAGATCAAAAATATTTGGAAAAAAAATTCCAGAAATTTCCAAAAAACAAAACTTGAATTTTCAGCACCCCAGCAACTACTTACATAGCATTTACATTGTATTTACAACTATTTACATAGCATTTGCATTGTATTAAATAGTATAAGTAATCTTGAGATGACAAAGTATACGTGAAGATGTGCATAGGTTATATGCAAATACTACACCATTTTCTGTAAGGGACTGGAGCATCTACTAATCTTGGTATCTGAGGGAGGGTCCTGGAACAAGTCTTGAGTGGATACAGAAGGAACACTGTATATTATCTCAGTTAATCCTCACGATCACCCTCATCCTGATTTACAGAGGAGGAAAGATTTCAAAACTCTCCTGAGGTTGAAAAGCTAATAATTGGCAGAACTCAGAATTTAAATCCAGTTGTCTCATCCCAAATGTTTTGTTTCTAAATCTCTAAAGAAGCTATTTTGAAATGTGTAGATGAAAACCAGACTATCATTCCCACAATGATTTTCAAATATTGCCACAAAGGAATGGGTTTTCTAAGTACTTTATGAGTGTCTTTCTAGTTGTTAAAACACCATATGCTATTACCTAAACTTTTACACAATTACATCACATTTTTACTATGGAAACTTAGAACTTCAGAAGTCCTTCTTGTTATTTTGTCATTGGTTGTCTTGGTAGTTGCTTTTTTCTCTTCATTAAAGATAAATAATCTGAAACTATCACACTTGGCAAAAGAATTAAGGATTACTTACTTAAAAAATTGAGCAAACTTTTCTTTAACCTTTAAAAATGTATCCATAGCACATTATCTTTAAAACTGAGGTTGGACTACTACCTCCAGAAAGAGGGAGTAGACATACTTTTCTCTATTTCTCCCACTAAGTACAATTAAAAACTCTGGAACTTATATGTAAAGCAAATGTAATAAGACCCATAGCATTATTATTTACAATAGCCAAGACATAGAAGCAACCTAAGTATCTATCAAAGATGAATGGATAAAGAATTAGCCATAAAACCAAATGAAATTTTGCCATTTACAACACCATGGATGGACCAGGAAGGTATTATGTTCAGTGAAATACGTCAGACAGATAAAGACGAATCTAAAAAATAAAACAAAAGAATGAATATAACAAAACAGAAACAGATATAGAGAATGAGCTAGTTGTTACCAATGGCGAGAGGAAAGGGGGCAGGGACAAGATAGGGACAGGGGATTAAGAGGTACAAACTACTATGCATATGGGCTTCCCTGGTGGCACAGTGGTTGAGAGTCCGCCTGCCGATGCAGGGGACACGGGCTCGTGCCCCGGTCCGGGATGATCCCACATGCCGTGGCGTGGCTAGGCCCGTGAGCCACAACTGCTGAGCCTGTGCATCCGGAGCCTGTGCTCCTCAACGGGGGAGGCCACAACAGTGAGAGGCCCGCGTACCGCAAAAAAAAAAACCTAATATGCATAAAACAAATGAGTACACATATATATTGTACAGCACAGGCAATAGAGCCAATATTTTATAATATCTATAAATAGAATATAATATTTAAAAATTGTGAATCACTATGTTGTAAACTTGGAATTTATATAATATTGTAAATCAACTATACCTCAGTAAAATAAAATAAAGGAGCTATAAAAGGAAAATACTCAAAATTCATCACCAACTAATAAATTTTACTAGGATCTATGCTTTGAGGCTGTTTACATCTATATTGTAGCTATATGATGGAAATACTACATTAATGATGTGCTACTGAATGTCTCTGCCCAATTCCACAATCAGGGACATCACGTAGGTAGCTTGAAATCAGCTCTGGTGGGATAATTTACATCATGAAAATCAGCAAATGCTACAAATTGGGACTTTGATCCCTGAGAGCTGATTGTTAAACATTTACCAACCCACCACTGGCCCAGAGATGTCAGTGCCTCATCCAGTACCACATTTGCTTCCTTTCATTGCCTCCAGAAATGCCTTCCTACTCCCTCTCAATCCCTGTCCTTCTGAAACTTCTGCCTTTTGTATGACCACTGGATGATTGGCTTCCATTCTCAGCTTCCCCAGCAAAGCTGGCTTTGCCCTGGGTGAGCCCCATTGCACACTTCTTGGCATTTATAGTGTGAATGAATGAATGGATCGATGGAGGAGTGAATGAATGAATTAATGTTTCAGGGATTATTTCTAAACTATGATCAAGCCATTGTTTAACTTCCACAACATATAGCCAGGTGACACTATTTATGACTCATAAATACCAGTTTTGCTTGCAGGAATTTAAGTGTAACTTCTCTGTATCCCAAATTGCCTTCTGGTTAAAAGAGGCTCTTAGGGCTTCCCTGGTGGCGCAGTGGTTGAGGGTCTGCCTGCCGATGCAGGGGACATGGGTTTGTGTCCCCGTCCGGGCGGATCCCACATGCCGCAGAGCGGCTAGGCCCGTGAGCCATGGCCGCTGAGCCTGCGCGTCCGGAGCCTGTGCTCCGCAGCGGGAGAGGCCGCAACAGTGAGAGGCCCGTGTACCGCAAAAAAAAAAAAAAAGAGGCTCTTAATCCACTCTCCTTACTAACCCCATAGGATAGCATGAAGCTTAATCGTCGAGAAGGTACTTTGAAAATAAGTGCTGCTATACAAACATATGGCAGTGCTACTATTATTATAGTAAGTTTCAAGTCCTTGAAGGCACAACTTGTGCATGTTCCCAAGAAACTAGATATATGGTTGTGATAACTTGAATTGGAAATTAGTGTAAAAATAGAAAACGCCGTAATATAAAATATTTATTGTGTGCTTTTTATGTACAGCTGATTTGGTTTTTTAACAGTGACTTTTAAATGGTCTTATTACATTCTCTATGGATATAATTATTAAATAATTATATAAGCTACAGTTACAGATATAAGCTAACTGAAAAATAATTGTGTAGTTGTAGCAGCACTGAAATGTAAACTCTTAGATGCAGAGAACAAGTTTCGTGGTAATTATACTTGCCATTAAATGATAACATCCAATTGGTATCTAATCTTCAGGCTACAAATGCGCGTGTAATACTGCAAATACACTCTAATTACATGGCTGTTTGTCCCCTGTAAAAGTAATAAGATGAACTACAAGCAGTGTTGCAAATTCCAATGAAGAATTTTATTCAGACTCTAATGAAAGATGCCAGGTGAAGCTTATGGCTTAATACCCTCCTTATTTCTACCTTCAGTACCAATGATTTTACTACTTAGTTCCAGATGTCAAAGTTCGTATCCCAATATTATTACCATTATTTGACACTGTTGTTACTTAACGAGAACTGACCTGATATTCTACTGAAGGCTGCAAAAGTCTTATTCTGGAAATTGAAGCAAAATATATAGAATATTTGTCTGATAGAGTTCTAATAAAGAAAAGTGACTAACTTCTCCATCTTAAATCCTTAGAAGACAACTTTATTATCTCAAACCCTCTCCTTGAACATTTATCTAAAACCATAATTCTTCATTTCTGTTATTTTGTCTCAGCATGAAGGTGCATCTTCTAATTGAAATTCTGTGTTCATATGTTCAGATATCCGGTACCTGGCACAGAACTTCGTAAATATTTTGAATGAATGAATAAACAATTGAATAATAGTTTGTAAGTCTCAATTTATTTCCTGCAAGTAAACGAAGCCAAATATGTTTACCTGACTTTCTCGTGGGGTTAATAAATCATTTTGGTGACTTTTGTACACAGATTAGATATGCTATAATATGAAGACCTAGAACACTGAAGTAGATAAAAATATTGTGAATTTATGTATATTAATTGAGAACCCCTACTTTTATGACTTTAAGTGTGTATACACTTAAATAATCCCTATCAAGTGAACTGAGAAGTGATAAAGAAGAAGTAACATTAAGAATTAAGATGATGGGCTTCCCTGGTGGCACAGTGGTTGAGAGTCCGCCTGCTGATGCAAGGGACACGGGTTCGTGCCCCGGTCCGGGAAGATCCCACATGCCATGGAGCGGCTGGGCCCGTGAGCCATGGCCGCTGAGCCTGCATGTCCGGAGCCTGTACTCCGCAACGGGAGAGGCCACAACAGTGAGAAGCCCGCCTACCGCAAAAAAAAAAAAAAAAAAAAGAATTAAGATGAGAGGTGGGTGGACAGCAGAGAGATTCCAAGACTGATGATTTATGGCCTTAGAAACTTATGTTTTCTATGTGCTTCATCTATGCTTTAGAAATGAAAATTTCTGAAGTCTGTTACAATCACTCTATACCACATTTTATTTATCTACCTTAAAAATGATTTATTTCTAAAACAACAACAGTAGCTAATATTTATTGAGGATGTATTCCTCACTGTCACCCTTTGGTGTCCCTATGTGTGAAATGGCTTTCCCAGGGTCAGACAGCTGGTGGAGCAGACACTTGAACCTGGAGCCAGCCAGAGGCATGCATTGAACCTCAGTGCCTTTCGGGGGGTGATGCTGTCGCAGTGCACCCTGGTTTCAAACTCTCTGCCTTTGCATGCACCTCTTCCGGCTAGAAATGCTTTCTCTTCCTGCCCAGTGACTCAAACCCCGCTACTTAGGGCCCTACTCAAGTTCTCCTATTCCCACAGTATTTTTATTGTCCCGACCTCCTATCTCACACAGTACGAAAAGTTTATGCACACTGTGTCATTCCCACGAAGTAGTGTCTACCTCTTGAGGCAAGAACTTCTTTCTGAGAATTCTCTCTTACCACCCCTACTTCTCCATCCTGCCCACACCACAGCACCTAACACGTAACACATAAATAGAAAGCAACTCTTTGTTGATAGAACAATATCGCTCAAGTTCTTAAAAGAGCTCAGCAGGAGTTGATGTACTTTCAGGATTTAAATACTGGGGCTTCGTAGTTGTGGTTAACAGAAGCATATAAAATCGAAATGTTTTCAATAGGACCCACACTTTAAAAGCTAAAAAGTCACTTATCTGAGAAAGTTCCAGATACTCAAGTGTGTGATTGAAGATGTGGCTCACTCTTCAGAATTTACTTTCCCAATATCCTGCCTTTCCCTGAAGATTAAGCTATTCAAATGTGTTGTCAGTTATGCTGATACGTCCTTCTCATCCTGTGTTCCTGAGACAGGGCAGGGTGTGACTGTTCTGTTTCCAGGGACACTGTGTGTTAAGGATAGAATTTTAATCAGATCAAGTCCCACAGAATAACCAGTTTTTGATATTTTATATATATATAATTTTTCTTTTGCTCCATTCTCTGTCACACCAGAGAGAGAGTCAAGGGACCTGAGGCAGGCTATTGTAAAGTATCCCTTTTTCCATTTGGTGAGAGAAGAAAAACCTAAATTTAAAGAAAGAAAGCGTTTCTCATACCATGGCACATCCTTCAAGGTTTAAAAAAGCAAAGATTAGGCTAAATTTGCTCTTTACAGAAATATTCAAAACACTTTAAAGAATGGCTTCTCTCTCTTTCTCTCAGACACACACACACACACACACACACACACACACACACACACACACACACACACCCAAAAACCCAGCCACCCCTTATTTGATATCTAATTTGGTTTTCTGGTTGCTCTGTATCTAAATCTGAATTTTGCTTACAATAGCCGTGTTAAATTCTTTCCCTTACCCACCTCCTGGGAATTATATTTGCTGTTAGGTTGTACATTTACAGATTCCAGAATTTACTGATCCAAATTTTGGTCTGTGCTGTATTTTTCTCTTCCTTCTCTCTCACATTTATCATCATTTTCTGCTTGTATATCTGTCCATTTGTCTTTCTTTCCTTTAATTTCTGTTCCATGGTCCCTAGATAGAAAATGAAATATTAGGTTTGTCAAGCGTATATCATTGTTTAAATGCCTGGAGATGATGGGTTAAACAGACCAATCAATGAAACAAACCTCCAGTGCATTGCAGGGGCTGCAAGGGATGTTCCCTTTGGCTCTTTAAGACCTAACAAGTCAATAACCTATTAATATCATATTCTGCCAGTCACCTCTCCACAATTCACATGTGACTCTTTAGGACAAAAGTTTACAGTTTTGTAGTGAATTAAATAGAAGAATATTTGTGTCAAAATCCAAACTAAAAATAAACTGTAAATAAATTTAAAAAGTGAGATGGAAATAAATAATAATCATATGATTATAACTCTAAGATACACCACAATATTTACAGTTATAACATGAATATTACAAACACATAAAATAATTCAGATTTTCAAGCAATGAATCCAATCATGCCATCATTTTTCAGCATATTACCACATGTAATGCCTTATGAATTAAATGCCCAACACGTAAAAGGTAAGATCCTTGCACTTTGAGAGTTTACTTTGAAAAGAGATGATCAGAAAACAAAAAACTTTTTTTTTAGTGTTTCCCATTTTAGATAATTTTATATCATAAAGGATCAAAATTTAATAGTCTGAATATCAAAGAAAACACATCTGAAAGCATCACTCATTATGTATAGAGCAAAGTTGTTTAATGGATATATCTGATAGTCCTTTGTATTTATAAAATCATGTATGCATATATATATATATAAAAGCTATTAGGGATGACAGCATCTGAGTTGAAAAACTGACAGCCTACTTTTGATGATTTATACTTTGAACTTCTTTTACCTGTTTGTTCTTGTTTCTGATGTGAAAAAAACATAGGAATATTTTAATATAATTCAAAAACTTCTCTAAATATTAACTCATGACGTCCAAAACTGATTTTCCATCATTAGTTTACATGAAAGGGAAATCGGAGTCAGTTAGTCCATTTCTTAGAAATGAAATTCTTCACTGCAGCATATCCAAAGATTGAATGTGTTCTGTGACATTAGAAAAATTTAGAAGTCTTTAGTATTACCCTTCCCAAAGAGAACTACTCCTAATACCGTGGTTAAGGATCCAGCTTTGGAGTCAGAGAGATTTCATTTTAAATCCTGGCTCCATTACTTAAAAATCATGTGACATGGGTTTTTTTAATCTCTCAATGTAAAATGGAGACTTCAACTTGTTCCTTAATGGGTTTGGTGGCAATTAAATGAAACGTCATATCATAATGAATGCAGAGTGTTTTGCCCTGTACTGAGCATGGAGTAAATCATTTAATACAGGGAGAAGAATGGAGTTCATCCAACTAATCATAGTTATTCAAGGACATGGGCGTACTGTGTTCAAATATCCTTTCCCCCAAATTCCCTATATATCCTGAGCTCATCTACCTATCTTACTATAGGGCTGTCTTTTGAACTGAACATTATACAGCTATTAAAGCAACTCAAGATCTACTCTTCTTTTGTGTTGGTATTAGCCATATCAACTTGTAGTAGTGAAAATAAAGGATCACTCCCATTCCAGATGAAAGCAATGAGGCAAGTAGTAGGAGTAGGATTCAGCTTTGGGGAAAGTACTGTGTCCTGAAAGAAAGAAAATTATGAGTACGATCACCCAGATTCCAAGCTAGGTAGGTTAACTTTTCTTGCCTATATATGATATACTACCAGCTTCTCTCCTGAGGAGGCCCAGTCATTTTCATTCATTCAACAAACATTTATTGAACACCTCCTGTGTTCAAATCCCTGAAATAGGCTTGAAATATACTTGTGAAAATTGCCAACATTCCCTGCCCTCCCAGAGCTCTTGCCCTTCCTTTCCCAAGCACACTACACATCCACCATATGCTAATCAAGTGAATATCTATCCAAGGGCTTCAACAATAGTTTAAGTTAGATTTTGATTAAAAAAAAGAAAGTTTACTATCTTGTCTCTACTTTTCTTTTATTATTTTTTTTACCCAACTTCTCATTTCACCCTACCCTTTGACACAGCCACGCAGAGTTTGTAGTTCCACTCTGTTTCACTGTCTAAAACATAGTGCTCAACTTTAGTTTCACTTTAGAATCACCTGGGTAGATGGTGTTAATCTTTATGCCCAGGTTTCAACCCAGACAAATTATGTCAGAATCCCAAGGAGTGGGCCCAAAGCATCAGCTGTGTTTAACTCCCCAGGTAATTCCAACTTGCAGTCAAGGTTGAGACTCTGCTCCAAAGTCTTTCTCTGCACATACCACCCTTACTTCACAACTCACTTCTTTGTTGCCTCACTCCTTACTCATCCAGCAAGACACAGCTCAGCTATTCTTTCTTCCTGTGAAGTATTTCCTGAACTCAGCCGACCTAGACTGGCATAGGGTCATGCATTGATTTTCTACTGCTGCATAACAAATAGCATAGATTTAGCCTAAAAACCACTCATTTATTAGCTCAGAGTTCTGTAGGTCAGAAATCCAAGCACGCATGGTAGTGTTCTCTACTCACAGTGTCCACAAGGCTGAAATCAAGGTGTCAATCAGCCGTGTCTTCATCTGGAGTGCCAATTAAGGTGAGATACACTTCCAAGCTCCCCTAGCTTGTTTGCAGAAATCATTTCCTTACAGTTGTAGAAGTGGGATCCCTGTTGTCTTATTAACTGGCAGCCAGGGACGGCTCTCAGCTTCTAGAATCTACTCTTGAGTCCTTGCCATATGGCCTCCTCCAGCCATCTCACACCTCCAACATGGCTGACTTCAGAAAGGGGCCAGTTCCTGCTAAGTGTTCTCCTGATTGGTTCAGGCCCACCTGGATAGCCTCCCCTTTGATTAATTCAAAGTCAACAGATTAGTAAGCTAATTATAAGCGTACTATCCCATCATATTCATAGGTTCTTCACAGGCTCAAAAGGAGGGACTTGTACCAGAAGGTGGGAATCTTGGAAGCCATCTTTGAGTTCTGCCTACCAAGTACCCCTCCTATGGCTCCCAGAAGTCCGTCACCACTATTTCTCTAGACATTGACTCCTAGGAGGGCAGGGACCATGTTATAGTCCTATTTGTCTGCTCAGCATGTGTAACTCAAAGCCTGGAATAGGTACTTGTTCACCAAGAGTTTACTAAGTATTCATGTGGTACATATGCATAAGTCAGACCTTTTGCATATTAGAAAATAGAGCGAGCACAAATTTGGATAAAAGCCTGATCCAGGGTCGTAGGGAAGATGCAACAAATTCAATACTTTCAAAAGTTAAGAAAGGGTAACTTCAAAAGCAGGCTAATAAACATATAAGAGTACTTTTATTTTCCTTTGAAGATTTTTAATTAATTTCATTGTTTCTAAAATCATTGTTGTCTCAAAATATGTATGAACTTTTTTTCATATTTATTGCCTTTGAACCCAATGACTACTTTTCCATTTTGCATCCTTATTTTGATGGCTTGAAGAATAATTTTCCCCTCTATTGGCCAATGTGCCAAATACATCATTCATAGGATGTACAATATACATGCAAATTAATAGTAATTAATTGATCTTTACATTATGATCATAAAGTTAATTGTGTAATGCAGGTCTTCTGCCTTGATGGTGCTTGGCACAGTGAAGAATGGAGACTTAGGCATTTGCATGGCGTTTCCAACACCCCTAGCCTCTAGCCTTGGATAAGTCACCTCTACCGTCTCAGTGTTTTTTTCCCTAAAATGGAGATGGCAGTACCTTTTTGAATGTATGTATGGAAGTATTCGAGATAAGTTGTGAGGAACTGGCACAGAAAAATAGTGATAATTGTTGATTAAATGCCAACAATTTTCCCTATCTCCATCCTACCCAATCTTGAGACATTTACAGGGAGAAGGGAAAGTAAATTATTTACTTCCCCCTCTGTTTATAGGAACACGTTAGGAGAAGAAGATCCACCTACCTAAAAATTTAATCTGATCTAAATGAAGATAAAACTGTAAATTCAAAGCTTATTGTAAGGCACATTGTTGACCAAAGTCTGAAAGCAGGAGACTGAGAAAAGGGTAACTCAAACTACTTCGTATAAAATTAAACAGGAGAAATTGTTTCCAACTATACCACTGTTAGGAAAATCTTTCTCTTCTGTCATATAGCTCTAGAGCAGTGCTGTCTAACAGAAATACAATGCAAGCCACATATGTAATAGAAGCTACATTGAAAAGCTTTTAAAAAAGTGTAATTAATTTTAATAATATATTTTACTTAAAATATATAAAATATTGCTTCAACATATAATCAAAATGAAAAATTATTAATGAGCTATTTTACATTTTTTTAAATGCCAACTCTTCAAAATTTCACACACATTTTTTTTCATTTGTGGCACATTTCACTTGAAACTATCCACAATCCATGGGCTCAGTAACCACATGACATGTCTGTAAGTGTGTGTTTCTGTGTGTATATTTGTGTCTATGTATATGTTTTAACCTAAAGACTCTTAAACCACAAGAAAAATGAAGGATATATTTTCTCTTTACACATGTGAAAACGAACCTGACTCAGCTCACCAAAGTTCACCTTGGACCCTATGCTAGACTTGAGTGCTCTTATGACATCTCCCTCCCTCTCGCTTTCTCTCTTTCTCCTCTGTTCTCCTCTCTCTTTCCTCCCATCTCTCTCTCCCTCTTTCTGTCTCTCAAAATGTGCCTTCAGGTAGGGAAACAAGACTAGGAGTCCGAGCACCCATAAGGACTATATCCCTGTGAAGCGTTTGATACTTTTCACTCTATGAAAAGTCACATTAAAATCTGGGTTTTTTTTATTGTTTTTCTCATCTCCCCTGTAATAACCTCTAGTTTCCTTCCAAACTCCTACTAAGGACACTGGCTTTGTTCTAGTGTAGTGGGGAATTTTAAAGAAAGGGAAATAAAGTATGACCTTCCCCGCGTCACCTCTCTGCTGAGACCAGGGTATCATTTTGAGGAAGGAAATGGTCCTGAATTTCCAGAAATGACCAGCTGCCCACAGCAGGCCTAGGAAGGATGGGAAGAGAGAGCAAGAGAAGAGAAGCAGCTGCGCTGGGGAGTCTATCCTTTTTCTCTGGTGCGTTATAAGAATACCCTTAAAGAAGAGGCAAACACTTGGGCTACTTCTTTGTTTTTATTGATATTAAAAGGTAATTTATACACTTTTCTCAATGGAAGGAAGGGGATTGGTCAAATGGATGGACTCAGAATCTGTGATGCTGCCCAGTGATAGGCCAAAATTCTTACCTTAACGCTTCTTAGACTATGACAAGACAGCTTTCTGCACAAAATCTGATTTGATAGAGCAACAAAGTCTCCATGAAGAATATGGAGACACCAGGTGCTCTAGAAATAGTCTGAGAGGCACAGAATGTAAAATGCTTGTCCAAGTACCCTGACTGGCAATTTTTGAGACCTTTCTCGGTGCAGGATCCTGCCCCACACACATACACACGTGGACATAGAACACGCACGCCCAGTAAGAAGAGAGACAGAGAAATATTACCGTGAATGTCTTGACTTTTTTAGGGTACTAGGTTTCCATTTCCTCAACTAGAGCAATGTCAATAACCCCCTAGTGATCCAATCAAAAAGAAAAGAATGTATCATGCAAAAACCAAACCAAAAAAAACACAAGCTTCTCTAGCCATCGTGATCTGACCCTGTGGGAAAAACACTCCACCAAAAACATATGCAGTATGCAGTTTCAATCAATACCCTAACGTTGAAATAATTCAACGTGTTATTTGATAAATAGCATGCATGTGTGGGTATATAAACACACACACACACACACACACACCCCAACACACACTAACACATAAACATGTTCTTCATATGTAGAGATGAACCTACTCACACAGATTGCTCCTGGTGGATACAAAAGTCAGGCAAGAGGACCACTGAGAGGCCAAGTGTCCTGTCCACATGCAAAGGCCATCCTTTTATCTGCAGCTACAGCTGCTACTCTCAGTGCCTAAAAGAGCAGGACTACCCACAGACAAAGCTGTTACCAAACCTCCACCCAAGGACTTAGAATCCCAAGAAAAAAAGGCTTTGACCTTGTCAAAAAGATACTTGGGAAGATGCTGGCTCGGAGGGAAGACCTTTCCGCATAGCTTTTGGAGAAAACCACAATTTTAAAGTATTAGTCATAATTAATGCAAGAAGATCCTCTCCTTGCAAACAGGTAAAATCAGGCTAAAGTCATTTCACTAGTGATCAAATAGCTGAAGTCTAGCTAATGAATTATGTTGCTGCAGTAACCGGAAAAAAAGAAGATGAAAGCCTGTGATCCGCTGTGAAAACATTTAGGGATAAATTTGAGGTTCCAATTCACAGAACATATCTGTAAAGTTTATTATAACTCCGAAGTTGCCGGTTTAAATTGGCTTCTTCCTGAAGATTGGGGTGTTTAAATTGCATAGAGATGGAGAAAGACGCATTGTTTCTCACCAAAAATGGAGCTCAATCTCAAAGAAGCTAGTTCATAGCTTGAATTATTCTATCTAATACAAGTTACCTCCCACAAAAAGATAGTGTAAAGTGTGACAGTTGCAGGTCGTGTTTACCCTCTGTCAAAATATTTCTCAGATTCTTTCAGTTAAATATATATTCTTGATCTCATCTGTGTCCCTGCTCTGTCTAAAAAATGTATTTCTTGTGCTTTACAATATGAAAGTTAAAAACACCAAGAATATTTCCATGTCAGTGCATTTAACTGATTTTTAAAGTTCTACCTTATTTTTTTCCATACAAGGAATAACCAAAAGTGTTAACCTATTTGTATAATGCACATTAAATGAATATAGTCTGAATTCATTT